>NW_010408666.1:30613-67326 GCF_000710305.1 Buceros rhinoceros silvestris | reverse complement strand
AAAGAGTGAAACAAGGTACCACAAATGCCAAATTTAGTGAATTAAAACCTTCCTTGAAAGGTGAGAATGAAGAGCAGGAGCCAGGGCTCATTTCTTCTCTCCAGTGGGACAACACGAACTTTCACCTTCGTCTGCTCTTACTCCAGGTAGGACTCCTGAACATGTGAACTTGAGAAGTACACTCCAGTAGTCTTAAGTTCCTTTGGCCTTGTTCCTGATTCCCTGGGTTCCCTTGTTCCAGGATTCCCTGGAGGGAGAGTCCTTTGCCTTTCCAGGCCCTGTACGTCTAGTGGATTATCATCATGATGCTGTGTAGGCATAAGATAGTTGTGAGGAGATGACAAAAATGTCCTGAAAGCCTACCACATGTTCATGAGGCTTGGTCTCTTCCAAGCTTGCTCCATCTCCCATCTCAGGGTTACCTGTGGTGATCACCCACGCCTGCAGGAAGCTGGGTGTGCAGGAGCTCTCCTTTCTGCTGTGCTCCTGCAGAGGTCCTGGTACAAACACCGCAGTTCTGCTGCTAATTCCCTCATATTTCAGACTCCTCACTGACAAGGATTACCCACGTCCACCGTCTTTGAGAGGACTTCACTACAGGAGTTAATGTGAGAATAAAGAGATGCTGTAGGGGAGTTGCTGAAAAAGTACTCTTCCCTGGGTGCAGAGGAGCCACGATGGGGATCTGAACCTTCAGGATGTAAATACACAGTAGGTATGTATATTCACCCTCCCTTTCTCGACACTCTTCAGGCCACATCCACCAAGTAGTTTAGGGTGTAAGAAAGTATTTTATTCAATGAGTAGTGGTAGGACTAACAGAGGGAAGAATGGAGAACACTTTTTCTTGACCAAGTTAAAAGCAGTCTTTCACAAACCTGAATAAAATGGATGAATATGCATATGTTAGTTTGAATATGTGGTTTGTCAGCTATTTGCCTACACGTATTTAACTCCCACAGAAGGCCTAAGGCAGCAGCCATAGACTTTCCTCCACCCACTTTTTGCAGAGATCTTACAGAAACCCCAAAGGAGTTAAATTACTGCCATTATGATGCTAAGAATGACTGATGGGAATATATTACTCTCCAAAGCGTTGATTGGCTTAATGTAAGCAAAAGCGCAGCCAGTGCATAACAGCTTGGGACTAATTCTGCTGGATCCTTAATTGTGTCCTTGAGGAGCTCAGGAAAGTTGGCTTGTGTTTGTTAGGTAGCCATCTTTATCAGGGACTGTAGTGACAGGACAAGGGGTAAACAGTTTTAACCTGAAAGAGAACAGGTACATAGACTAGGTGTAAGGAAGAAATTCTTAACTATGAGGGCGGTGAGGCACAGGAACAGGTTGCCCAGTTGTGGATGCCCCCTCCCTGGAAGTGTTCAAGGCCAGGTTGGATGGGGCTTAGAGCAACCCGGTCTAGTGGAATGTGTCCCTGCCCATGGCAGGGGGGTCGGAACTAGATGATCTTCAAGGTTCCTTCCAACTCAAACCATTCTACGATTCTATAATTTTCTTCTCTGATTTTCTGTTATGTACCTCGAAGGGTGATATAATCTGGGTCTGGCGGCTATCTATGGTGTTTCAGTACCTATATGTAGATGCAGAAAACTGACAAATTAGGGAAGAAAATTCTTTCTTATTCTTCTGTCTTCTTGCTGCACCTATTTAAGCTCAGTGGCAAATGAGCTTAATTTGGATTTGGCTACATAAAGTAGTAGCATGCACATTAGTAAGCTGAAAGCTCCCCCGATTTTTCAGCTTCTTGACAGAAGGAAAGGTATTTATTTAATTTCACTGTGTTCTACTATTTTAAAATAAAGTCAGTTTACCCTAACTTTAGTGAAAACACTTGGGGAATAGAGTATTGTAAATAAGTGGCAATTCGGATAAAATCCTGATTCTGTTGAATTTAAGGGTAAAAGCAACTTCCATATGAAATTAATTTTAAGGGAGCCCCATTCGAGTCAGGGCTAGAGCAAATTTGTGAAGTTCTACAGCCAAACTGGAGACATGCTTGAGTAGCAAAACACAACTTCTTAGAAATGTGAAGGAACCTTTGTCAAAGGCATGAATCTCACAGAATTCTTTGTCCCCCTTCCACCACCCACTTTAGGACACAACATTTGTCTGCATAACTTTGTGAGAGGGATCTATTCACGTATAGCTCTGGGGATCGTTTGGAGACCTGGTAATTACTGAGACTCTCACGTTTCTATCTCACTGGCTTATCCTTTCTCCCTTTAAAACATCTGATCATGGATGGGCTTTGACTATGCGGCTGCAAGTCATATGAGCGTTTCCTAATAGACATCGGGTGTCGTAGTAGCTTGATGTCCAACACCAATTACGACACCCTTTTCTTCTGAGTGCAAAGGGGTTTCCTTTTAGTAAGTAGCAAGCTGGTGAGCATGCTGAGAAAAGAGAGAGTAATAGGGAGGTGAAATGGACTTTATTTACAATTTTTGCCTGAAGCCCACAGAAAAAGAAATGTAACACATGGGAAATTTGCGAAGTATTAGGTGAAAACACCAGATGAGTGGCTTTCAGATGGAAGAGTTTAGGGGCAGAATATTACTGAAGCAGGAGATGGAGGGAAATGGGGATGATGCAGCACCACAGACGGAGGAGAACAGTGAGTTTTTCTGGGTGCCGTGGTGGGGAGAAGCAGCAGTCTATTTTGTCGGACCCTAAAACCCAGTGTAGACATTAGCTGCTCCAGATGATGAAAAAGAAATTTCGTCTTCATGTCACAGAATCACAGAATTATAGACTGGTGGTGTTGGAAGGGACCTCTGGGGATCATCTAGTCCAATCCCCCTGCTAGAGCAGGTTCACGTAGAGCAGGCTGCACAGGATCACATCCGGGTGGGTTTTGAATATCTCCAGAGAAGGAGACTCCGCAACCTCTCTGGGCAGCATGTTCCAGTGCTCTGTCACCCTCAAAGCAAAGAAGTTTTTCCTCATGTTCAGGTGGACTTTCCTGTGTTCCACTTTGTGACCATCACCCCTTGTCCTTTCACTGGTCACACTGAAGAGTCTGGCCCCATCCTCTTGACACTTGCCTTTAGATATTGGTAAGTACTGACGAGGTGCCCTCTCAGTCTTCTTCAAGCTAAACAGGTCTCTCAGCCTTTCCTCATCAGAGAGTTGCTCCAGTCTCTTAATCACCTTCAGAGCCCTTCACTGAACTCTCTCCAGTAATTTCTGTCTCTTTTGAGCTGGGTAGCCCAGAAATGGACACAGCATTCCACATGAGGCCTCACTAGGGCATAGCAGAGGAGAAGAAAAACCTCCCTCAACTTAATGCCCTCCAGGGTACCACTGGCCTTCTTGGCCACCGGGGCACATTGCTGGCTCATGGGTACCTTGTCCGCTAGGTACCAGGTCCTTCTCCCCAGAGCTGCTTTCCAGCAGGCCAACCCCCAGCCTGTACTAGTACATGGGGTTATTCTTCTCCAGGTGCAGGACCCTACATTTGACCTTGTTGAACTTCATTAGATCCCTCTCCACCCAACTCTCCAGCCTGTCCAGGCTCTTCCCGAATGGCAGCACAGCCTTCTGGTGTGTCAGCCACTCCTCCCAGTTTTGTACCATCAGCAAACTTGATGAGGGTCTGTCCCTTCATCCAGGTCGTTGATGAGTATGTTGAACAGGACTGGACTCAGTACTAACCCCTGGGGAACACCACTAGCTACAGGCCTCCAGCTAGACTCTGCACCGCTGATCACAACCCCGAGCTCTGCCATTCAACCAGTTTTCAATCCACTTCACTGTCCACTCATCTAACTCACATTTCCTAAGCTTCCCTACGAGGATGTTACAGGAGACAGTGTCAAAAGCCTTGCTGAAGTCAAGGCAGACAACACCTGCTGCTCTCCCCTCATCTATGCAGCCAGTCACGCCATCATAGAAGGCTACCAGACTGGTCAAGCACGACCTTCTTTTCCTCCATATGCTTAGAGATGACATCCAGAATGAGCTGTTCCATCACCTTTCCAGGGATGGAGGTGAGGCTGACTGATGTCAGTGTTTCAGAAGAAATTTCAAAAACATTCTAGAAGCTCCCACAATAGTGAGGCATTCCTATTCAGTAATTAACACAATTCCTCTGTCGTTGGGATTTAATTGATATTTTACATGGATATTTTACAAGACTCTTAATGTCATGTTACAGACTGAAGCAAAGCTTCTTTGTTATGTGAATTCCTAGACATTGCACATTTTTAATGGAACAGTAGGTTTAGAAACTACTGTTATAAATTAAATCACTTTAAAAAAACATTTTCATTTCAAAGTTTTTAATGCTGCGCTGTTACATTAGAATTCATTAGCTAAGATGACAATTTGAATGGTCACATTTTTTCCTCCCACCTTCTCAATAAAACGCCAATGTACTTGAGGTATTTAGAGTAAATCGCTCACTACTGTATACTTTAATGCATTTCTGGCTTGTTTTTCAGTTTTTGTAGTAAAATAAAACTGGATTTTCATGCTGTTTGGGTTGGTTTAGTTTCTTTAATTTAAATAAAATCTTTTCAACTCCTGCCATTCCAATGTGCCAACTTTTAACCCAGGAGGATGGTGAAACATCTGCACAAACCCAAATATTAGCCAGACTGATCCCCTCTGTACAAGGCAAATGAGCAGTCTGTAAATACAAACCCTCGTTGCTGATTTCCAGCTTCAGACTTCTCTCTTCTTTGTGCTGGAAATAACTTTAAGAAAATTTCACTTATCTATGCACAATCACAAGCCTTGCCCTGAGGCCTGCAAAAACAGAATTGTGCTATAGGCGAGGAGAGATGATGAAATGTCTTGCAGATACAAAAGATGGGGAGCAGTCTTTTCCAAGGTTCTTGTGCCCCTTTCCTCCTCCCATGGGTCTCTCACAGGGCACTCAGAGTGGAAATCATGTCCAGAAATCCTCTACTACGTACCTGCTTTTCATTCTGCTTTTTTCACCAAGGCCAGTTGGAGACCAGGGTATTCTTTGACTTGATCTTCCATTCATTAGACTGCTCTAAATGCTTGTTTTACACTTTTAAGTCCAGATTCTTGCCTGTTCTCAGTCACTTCTCAGATTTCCTTTAAACCCTCTATAAATATTAAGCTGTATAACCCCAGTTACGGTTACCCCTCCCTTTATGTGTATAGAGAAGGCAGTTTCTACATCTAAGATGTGACAACAGGTGCAAAGACTTAGATGTATTTTTGGTATTGTCACCCTTAGTTAATGAAATGTTTGGAGCAATTAAAAAGCACTAATATAACAGATTAGCAGCACGCATTGGCTTTATTATGTACAGCTATTACACATGTATCTTGACTTAATTTTTGCTGAGTTCTGTAATTTGGGAGCATAAGACAAAATTAAATTCTCCACGCAGAAGGAAGGAAACTGGGATAAAGATATAATTTACCTCAACAAAAATGTGTGCTTTCTGAGCTACTCCAGAGAATCTGGACATTGATTAGCTGGGAGTAAGCAACTAGAAAGCTTAGAGATTGGCTAATGGAATATCAATACCCCAAGGTTTGCAGGTTGAAAACTCAGGATATCCACTCAAAGGATCCTGTTAGATTATTCCGTATCTTTTGAAACACCATCATATTTTGGTCATCTAGATTACCATTACTTTTTAACTCCTGCATTATCCTTTCCTCAGTGAGAAGTTTTCAGTAAAACCCACCAGAAACAATGAAGAGATTCTCTGATTCCTGATGGAGGGCCGGGTGTTCTCCCTGTTTGGAGACTGCCCCTTAACACTGTTGGGATCAAACTGTTACATATTACCTCTGCCTCCACTCCTACAAGACCATCTTCTCTAGTACATTTGCACAGCAAGACAGGCTGACAGAAGAAAGTGCAATAGGCTGTAAACTGTGATAAGTCATGGGGCACATCTTCCTTTTCATGGTTGCCACTGCTAGCCTCCAGGAGCTGCAGGGAAATGGGCAGGATCTTCCGCTTTCAGATCACATCCAGCATCTTTCTGCGCTCTATAATATTAAGACAGATGGTAGTAGTTAGAGCAGCGTGCTCTCGACTGATGGTGACCAACAGCAGCATGTAGTGGCTCCAGCACTGTTTCAAAGAAGATTTTGTTCTGAAATCTTCACATATGAGGAATAGGTTTGCACATAGCAATGAAGTATAATTTCTCCAAAGTAATTTAGAAACTTTGAAAAGGTCTTGTGAAACTTGGGTGCACACAGAGGCTTTACAGCTGGGTGAGCAGTTTGAATGCATCGCCTCTTGTGTGCAGACCTGGTGGCTTCCATGGAATGACTCAAGATCAAATCAATAGTGAGCATCTGAATACTGAAGGATGTGAAGAACAAAAAAGGAAAGAAACTGAACAATACAGCAGTGAAGCAGAGGGCGTGGTACCCATGTTTGTAGAGCCAGACTGAAGAGCAGCTTCCTCCAGTGCTGCCTGCCCATCAGTTGTAGGCTTGCTTGGGAACAGAGGTCGTTGGTCCTGTATGCAGTTGGTGAGCATCTCCATTCGGTGTGTAAACTCAGCTAACAAGCTCACAAACAAGCTACTTGCCTGGTCAGGAAAATAAATACCAAAACTAAATGCCAATCTCACACAGGCCATGTAGCAAATTTTGTCATGTATTTTGGGAAGGAATCTGAATATCAACACTAATACTTTGCATCAAAATGGACTTTCTGCTCCTGTCTTTCAAGGGTTCCTAAACGGAACAGTTGCAGATTCTTAGGGAGGCTTTGATGCGTGGAAAAACTCCGCAATCAAAATAGATTGTGAAGCAGGTATGTTTATTGTGATTTCAGCTCTATAGAGTCGGGTGCAGCGAGGGTCGCGTACCCTTAAGGAGGCTTGCACACCACACCGTAGCTTTGGCCTCTTATTTAAAGCAGTAAGACATACATATTCAAAGGATTGCTCAACCGCCCAGTACATATGTATTAGAATCTCCCGCTCCTGATGTAAATTAGGTCTCCTCCCCTTTGCACATGCGCAGTCCTCTTTCATGTTACAGGTCACACAACGTCATGCATCGCATGTCTCGTTAACTCGGACTTATGCCTCCCCTGGGAGGAGAAAGTAATATTCAACAGTCTATTACGCAGGCGCAGTTCGGGGAGGGCTGGTCATTATCTCTGGTATCTTTATGGCTCGGATCCCTTCAGGCCACATCCTCCCTCGTGGCTGTAGAGACAATAGTCTTCTCCTCTTTGTATCGATGAGGCGTCAAGTGATAAGACCCTCCGCCTAAGCCTTGCATTCTTCAAGTGATAAAGGGGCTTGGTAAGCAAGGGCGGGACGTAACGCTTTTGTTTCCTTTGTTTACCTGGAGCATCTCACAGGCAGGGAGGGCGGGCAGAGCATTTTTAGCAAAGTTATCTAATATTCAAACCTGTGGATATTTTCTGCTTTCCCAACTCAGCTTTCCATGTTTCCCTGGACCATTTTCCTGGACTTAAGAAATTATCTGAAGAGATATTGTGTATTAATTCTGTGCCTAAGCTTCTGGAGAAAATTGCAGAAAGGGAGGGACAGATTTCTTCCTCATATTTATCTGGTAACACAGGCAATATATATGTTCTGCAGACGTTTCTTGAGAACATAACTGTTTTGGAGAGAGGACAGTTTCTGCCTCCTGTTTGCATTTATATTTTTTCAAAGGGTGGCAAAATCAAGAAGCTAAAAAAACAGCCAACAGCTTGGGAGGTTCTGATGCCTGTCACCACTCCACTGGAACTGGAGGTCATCAAGCAATTTGAATGACTTGAGTACTAAACACTGGCTGTTTACTGTAAACAAGGATCAGCTGTGGTTTGGCAGATAATCTATCTCCTGATAAGCCTATTTACCTGCAGTGCACCCACCCCCCCACTCCCCCCCACTATTTAATTTTTGGCTCTACCCTATTAAGTCCACACATATACTTAAAGCATTTATGCTTGTTTGCTATGCAGAGCTGTTTCCAGTCAGCAGGTAATCCTTGCTTTTTACTTACTTGGTCTAGCCTTGCATATATGAATGTCTGGCTTCCTTGGGTTTAACCTGCCTTTTTTTCCCCAGTACAGAGCAGTTTGGCCCTCTGAGCCAGAAGGATGAAGCATTTGCTGCTACTGTCTTGCCTTACATAAATATGTGGTCTTTAGTGTAATTATTTTACATGGGATATCTCACCTGGCAGTGAGTAACTGTGATAACAGGTCTGTGTAATTACCAGTGTGACACAGGACTGCATCTAAACATGTTTCTTCAGGCAGGTTTGAGTCTCCTTTTATCTTGTTAGTAAACTGCCTGATGTTAGGGTTGTTTAGTTTTTTCCATTTGAACAAAATATTTGCCATGCCAAAATACTCTGGTGGTACCCAAGCCTGAATGGGTGCTGCCCTCCTTCAAAATCCTCCTTTCCCAACTGCCAGGTTGCCCTAGGACAGGGAGCAAGGCTCCTTTCAAATGCTTCCCGGAACAGAGTGGCTCAAAATGACCAGAAACTGTGCAGAGGGGAGATTAAACCAATTTAAAGTAATTCTACATTTGAGATATAGCCATGGAACAAAGGCAGAGTTTAAAGTGGTCACAGAAATAGGAGGAATAGTCTGTATGTAACTTCCATGACATTTTCCACTGTGAAGAAACAAGCGAGTGCAGCAGACAGGCTTTGCACAGAGCTGTCCCTGACAAAGTGCAGTAGTTCATGAATGCTGGATTAACAGATACAAACCTGTATTGCATCAAGTTATCAGATTTGTCTCTCAGTGCTTGGCTCGCTGCCTTAGTTGCAGCTTCTGTAAATTACCTGGGAGCTTTTGAAGGCACTAGTGCCTTTCTCTGATGTGTCTGTAACAACATTAAGGGTGAAATGACTTTCTAGGTTTAAAAATATTATTGTAGTGCCTGCTTCAAATCTGACCGATGTTAATAGGAACTGGCTTAAGTGAGTTGCAGTCATGGTCTGGGGGTTTCAAGAAGATTTTCAAAGGTTGTTCAGAATTACTTGTGTTTATTACATTATTATGTGGTTGTCTGAGCTATAGCAGGTGGGGTCCCCTAGCCAAAACAGTTCTCTGAAGCAGCAACTCCTACCACCGCTGCTCCCCGGGCAGGGAAGGGATGCACAGAAACCGCCGCTGCAGTAATGGTCGAAGTTCTGACACCAGCAGCCAGCTCAGTGCCTCCAGCACAAGGTGTGAACTCCACAGCACGTCAGCGGCAGCAGTGAGGACCTCAGTCCCACCCCACCCCTCCTTTTTCACCTAGGCCATTAGAGAGTGACAGGGAGCAGCCAGATGGCATTAGCCCGTCCCAAGTTCCGGGCTGCCCTGGGGGGCTTCTCTAGCTGCCCCAGCTGGTGGTTGTATCCCTGCACGTCCACAGTCTCATCAGTGGTGCTGCAATAGGTGTCTCAAACAGCAACCCCCACATCCCACATGAAGGCAACGGGATTGAGATGAACTGTTTTTAGGAGCAGGAGTGTTATGGTCTTGTGCCTTACAAGGAGTTATCACTTTGCTAGAGGAACCCAGCACAGAACCAGCTCTCTTGGGCTGGTCACCAGGCATTCATATAACACCGATAGGGTCTCTACTCTCAGGAAACTCACTATCTAGGATTTATTCTGAGGCTACTTAATACTTTTCTACTATTTTCTGCTTTGTAATTTTATGGTTATGATTAGGAAGAGAGCATGGAGTTTTCTGCTTTGCCAGGCTAGTCTTTCACATCATATCACCTTCAGAGGGGGAAACTACAGCCTCTGTCTGGGACATGTGAAGAATAATCAAGAAAGCAAATCATTTAGGGGAATACAGAGAGATCTGGATGACTGTCTATGTTCTGAGTAGGGTTTATTAGCCGAAAAAGTAGCAGTTACCAGAGTGAAAGTTCATAAGATTTTATGGTAGTTCTCTGACAAAACTACATGCCTTCTGGAGCTTGTCCAGTTTGCAGGGGGTGAAGAAGTGTGTAAGAACTGCATCAACTGGTTTTGCATAGCTTAGTGCTCCTGATGGTCTCTGTTCATCTCTACCAGCTGACAGTGTGAGAAGCACTTTAATATGTGAGGCCCTGACTGCAAATAACTTATTAACTCCACGCATAAGCTTCCTAACATTGCACTTGCAATGTTTCTCAGCTAGCCCTTCTCCCAAGCCTGGAAGGTGCTGACACCTTTACTTAGGAACATCCTAATACCTAGACCTCTCTCCAGTTCCCGAGTTTCTGATGTGCTGAAGTGATTTTTGTGCTGTTACTTTTGGAGATGTGGAGTAAGGGAAAATACCTTGCACATTAAAACTACACTTGACCTTTGAGACTGACTCTCGTTTGAAGAGGTGCTCTCCTAACATAACCATGCTCAGGAAGAGGGAGGAAGCAGCAGATCGAACCATGAAGCCTCCTGCTTGGTAGGAGAGAATCGTTCCTGCTAGAATGTAAAACAATTCCTGTATTGCTGCCAAAACAATGCTTGATGTGTGCTCCCTAGTAGCTCATAATGAACCACAAACAAGCTTTTAAAGTAAAGATAAGACCACACATGCTTATAATGTTCACAGACTGAACATCCAGAGAATTGAACAGAGTCAAAGAATAGCTCAGCTAAAGGGGGATGCAGCGTGCTCTTCAGCACTTTGCTAATTAAAACAATGGCTCTCTGAATTAGAGCATTTCCGCTTTGGGGGATATCTAAACACTCATTCTTCTGAAGAGGCATTCCTCCAATCGGTATACTGGAAGGAAAATAGAGCCCTGATTCTGAAAAGGGATGCATGTAGGTGGTTCCCTCCCTCCTCCTCACCAAGAATTCAGTGAAGATTTGTGCAGGAAAAGGACTCAGACAGGCCATTTGGGATAACGTAAGTCCTACAGTAATGTGGACTGTGGATGTTGTGATACAGAATGTTTAACCTACAGCAGTATCTGTTTATACACTTGTCACGGATAGCCTGCTTCAAACATGTTGAAATCTAGGGGCACCTCCCCATTGATTTGGGTGGCCTTCAGCTTCTGTCCTTCCTTTTATTTCTTTGATCTATTCTTGAATGTTTTTAAAATAAGACTGTTTATTCTTGTAATAAACCAGATTTTAAAAAGAAATTAGTGGATACCCAAAGCACTAGTGCTTTCCCTCCACATATCTCAATCATGTGAAGAGCTGAATACATGTAGGTTTTATATCCGCCCTTGACCACTGCGATGACAGAAGCACACAATGTCCAGATGACTCACTCACGGTCAGAGCAAGTCCATGACTTAGAAAGAAGTGCAAGTCTCCTGAATTCTCCAGGTCTTACACTCAAGAGAATGTTGCCTTTTACATGAAAGGAGCAAAAAAAATATTTATTCATTTACAGGTAGGAAAAACACAGGTATCCCTGAAGATGACAATATATTATTAGTCCGAACTTCACAGAAGATTTTTATGCCTTATGATTTGCAATATCCAGCAAAATTCAACAGTTACAACGTTAAATAATAGAGAGAAATTAAAAGCTATAAGCAAAGCGGGGGGGAAAATCAGGTTTTCAATAAAATGTGGGAGTGAAGCAGGAATCAATGAGGCAGGAAGCTGCAGGCAAAAGTATTGCAAGGGACTGGAAGCATCGAGTCTCTTGCACCAGGTTGAGTTTATATAAATCTGCTTACAGCAACAACAGTTACCCAAATCGAACAGTATACAGTGCATACACATACATATAGAGGGAGAAACATGATAACCTACAGCTTCATATTGAGCCTTGAGGTAGCTCCCTCAAGAGATTTATTGCCTTAACTCATGCAGATAGGTCCAGCAGAGTTGTTGGTACTATCTGTGTCACTGAAAAGAGAAAGGTCTCTGGGGCCCAGGCCACGTTTTAACTTGGCCAAATGCTAGACAGCTGGAACACATTTTTAAATGTAGGGTTTTTTCTGACTACTATTTCCAAAGACATTCTCAACAAAAGTCTATTCTCTTATTTTAAGAAGCTCAGACCTCAGCAAAAGCAACAAAGTGATAGAGGAGAATTGGAACTGCTGGAAGAAGGAAACCTGTGGCGGTTGATTAACAACCTGAGACCCAGAGCAGTTTTCCCTTCCTGTAGCCAGGAGCCCTGTTTGCCCTACTCTTGCTTTTCTTCATTCACCAGGTCCACGGCCTTGTTCTCTGTATGTTCCTACAGCATGTAATGCAATCATAATTGCAAGTGCTAATTACACGTACAGCCACTGGTGTGGTATGCACATATGGCTGAAGCTGTTTAAAGTACTTATACACCAGCTGTGGAATTGCGTGGAGGGAGGACTAAGTTATATCAGGCATAGGGCTCTACAAGAAACTTGTATGAAAATAAATTGCTATGTTGAGTCAAACTCAGAGGACACAATGTTTGCACTGAAGTGATGAAAACCAGCCTCTTAGGCAGGGCGTAGAACTCAGGGGAGTTAGGTCCAATTTTCCAGCAGTTCAGGTTTCAACAGATTGATTCTGAGCTGGTTATACAGATACATCAAAACAAAGGTGCAGACAAATCAAAGTCCAAGAAAATTACCTCCTTTCTTCCTATTCAAGATACCTTACCAGTATTTCTCAGAAACCAGTAGTTGCTTTAGGTAGCCACTGCAACTCCGCATGAGCTTCTCTCTCCGATCAGTTGCTTGGTGATGAGAAGGCTATAAATTGCCATAAGGGCATTGGGAATTTTCCCCAAGAGCCACATGTTGCTTTATTACTAATACTAGGTAGTATTACATTCACTTTGGCATTAGGCAGTACTCTGAGGCCTGAGCTGCTTGCGCCCATGTTAATAGAAGGTTATCTATTGCCTTCACCGCATGTACAGCTAATAGCCAAGGTGTCTTTTTTCCTTCTGAGACTATTAATCATGCTCTATGCTTACGCTGTTTTCAAGACACAATTCAGAAGATGATTGTGTAGAATATCATTTAGGCATATGTCTCTGGAGGCATATGGGAAAAAGCACCACTAATGGAGTCATATCCTGGCATCGCTGACTGCCTCCACCCTTAAAAAAATAAACCAATAGCATTTTCAGTGCATTTCCAACCACTTTTGACCCCACAGATCCCAGAGGGAAAAGAGGTATGGAAAACTATGCCATTTGGAGGAAGGGCTATTTCTGAGCTGTACCAATATATTTGGAGGAAAGGTCACCAGGCCAAAACATGCAGTTCCATTTTATCTAGACGGGAGGTTTCCTCGCTAATGCATGCAAGCAATTACAATTAATCGCCCTGGTCTGGAATTTTTAGCCTGATCTAAGGTCATTGTTGAACATCTTTGTGATGCCATGTGGCATGTTGTTGCACTCGGATTGTGCTGCAGAAGTTTACTTGTTCCAGCCCTTCACCTAGGACCTCGCTTAAAACACTATAGATGTTAGAAAAGCACACACGTTAGAACAGCTCCACCATAGAAAGATACTTTATACATAAAAAAGTTGTCAGCTTAAAAGGTCAAGTTAAGTGAAATATAACCCTTGTTTTTTTCTATCCAGAAATCCCATATTTGTGTTTATATGCCATAAAATGTAGGCCAAATGTCCTTTATTGTCCTGTTTCCCTTAAACATTTAAGTATGTTTATAATCATGAATCCATACAGGAATGACAAGCTGAGGCAGGGTGGAGGACTATGTTTGGGATGGGGTTTTTTTAATGCGTCAAATTTTGGATTAAATACTTTTTTTGCTTTGGAGACGGGACAATAACTAATCAGTTGTACTGAGAGAGAGTATCTAATAGGCATGAAAAAAATAGACTAATCCTACTTGGATTTAAAGCTTGCTGTTTCTGCAGTATGATGCAGATTGGCAAAGAGGTCCAAAGCACCTACAATGCGGAATTCACATGGCCTTGAAATTGCTCTCAACACATGCAATAATTTATCTTCCTTCTAAACTGTGTTGACTTTTGTAGAGTTGAGTCTCATATGGATGGTACAAAGAATTCAGAAAAGACTGAACCAGGCTGTCAATTCCTCAGTAGACGGGGAAAATATGGCATTTGCACAGGAGAATATGTTGATAGCATAGCTGCAGAAGTTTTCATGTTTTTCATAGAGACCTAAGAAATTATTTTTTCCCCTCAGTCTTATAGACATTTCTATCAGGTTCTTGCATACTGAAAGAATGGTTTCAGAGCTCAGTGAATCCTCATGAGCTACAAATTAAGACTTAGAATTACTTATATTTGCTCTAACTGCAGCAATCTCCAGTACACCAGCCACATCCAAAACATGATTAAAATCTTTGCTGGTACCCTGCTCTGAAAGCCATTCAGTTCTTCACAGTGTGGATGAGTGTTCTGGGATGGACAAATAGCAGGATCTAATTCTTGTGGGCCTCTCGATCTCTTTGTGGTGTTCTATGCTGCCACTGTGACTCTGCAATATGACCATGATGCTCAGACTCCAGGGAGGCTTCCCCATGACGGCTCATGGTCTTCTTCAACTTCTGGATCAACTTGATCCAGAGATCAAATGGTCCCAGGAATTTGGCCAACATGTCACAGGGTACATGTTTGTTAGATATCGCTCAAGGTCAGATGAAAAGATATAGTGGAGATGTCTTTTGGAACAGTCACTCACCAAACATTCAAATAAACTGAGCTGATGAAAAAGTCCATTTGTCCTGACATGGATAAACAGCTGACTGAAAAATAGGGGGGAAATAAAAGAGCAAGGATAAAATATGAAGTTTCATGATGGATGGATGGATGTTACCAGGGATGTTACCAGTGCTGGGATCTCTGCACTTCAAAATTGTCAAAGGGAATCTGGCCAAGAACGGTAAAAATGAGGCAAGGAAGTCTGCAGAAGACACAGAATTTTGGGGGATAGTGTAATGTGCAATTGACTGCAAACGGCTATGGAAGGATCTCACAATACTGAGTGATGAGGCAATAAAATTGCAGATGAAATTCAATGAAAATCACAAATTAAATGTCAATAAATGCAAGTAAGGCGCATGAAGGAGAAAAAACACTATCTGTATGACTACATTCACAGTGATGAACTCTAGATTAGCTATTAGCTGGGGAAATTAGCTATTACCAATCTAGCAAGAGATCTGGGAATCATTATGGATAGTGCTTCAAAAAGTCAGCTCCATGGTAGTGAAATGGCAACTAGTGCACTGGGAATTATTAGGAAACTGAAAATAAAACAAATAGCATCCTTGTCACATTATATAAATGCATGGTGAGTCTGCATCTTGAGTGCTACTGGTAATTTTAGTCACCTCTTTGGAAATAGATATGCTAACATTAGGAAAGATTCTGAGAATAATCACAGGGAAATGATGGAGAGTAAATAGGTCAGGACATTTCTACATGGAAAAAGATATGATGGAACAGGTATATGACAAAGCGGGCAGTAGGAATAGCCCCCTCTAATGGGAGCAGGAAAGGGGAGCAATATGTATCTTCTAGGGGCTGACAGAAACCGGAGGGAAACTCCGTATAACTTTTGTTTTTCTCCATCTCTCTTGTCCACAGTATTTTTTTTTCCTTTGTGGTAGGTGTTTGAGACAGAATCACAGAATTGCTTTGGATGGAAAAGACCTTTAAGATCATCCAGTCCAACAGTTAACCCCACACTGCCAGGTCACCACTAAGCCATAGCCCTCAGCATCATATCTACATGACTTTTGAATACCTCCAGGGATGGTGACTCCACCACTTCCCTGGGCAGTCAGTTCCAGCGCTTTATGACCCTTTCCATAAAGAAATTTTTCCTAATATCCAGCTTAAACCCCCGCTGGTGCAACTTGAGGTCATTTCCTCTCATCCTTTTGCCTGTTACTTGAGAGTATAGAATGACCCCCACCTCGCTAACATAACACTTGCCTTGTAGCTCTGTGGAGACAAGAAGAAAGCAAAACCAAAGAAACCAGCTCAGGCTGGGATCCACTGGGTGAGCACAGAGCTGAACACCTACGTCTTGCCAGAGCCCAGGCTACACAGGGCAGCTGCAACACCAGGCTGCCAGGAGCCAGGATGCTAAGGGTGATGTGGGATTTTCTTTCTCCCTGCAATGCAAAGAACCAGTAGGAAAGGGAGGTCCTGGTCTCAAGAGGCATTTGGATGTTTTTGAAAAGGCTCCTTAGAAGTTCTGGAGGCAAGCTGGGCAGTGAGGAGTTACTTCTGGGTGCTGATATGAGCCCAGGAATGGACACTGGCATGCAAGGACTTGGTGAAGGGACAGAAAGTTACACTACAAAGAAAGAGTAGGGGAGCTTTATTTGAGAAAGGTCAAAGAATGAAGTCACATAGGCATATATTATGAGAAACAATAAGGGCAAAGAAGAAAAGGGAAATAAATTGTCAAAAAATGTAGAAAATCATGGATGGTACAGAAAAAACAAATGGAATGATTGTTTGGTATTTTCTATAAAACATTCTGAGTAATGGTCAGATGGAAGATTCACAAGGAAGACCTGGACCTGTTGGAGAGGGCCCAGAGGAGGCCACAAGAATGTTTAGAGGGATGGATCACCTCTGCTATGTGGCTAACAGGCTGAGAGAGTTGGTGTTGTTCAGTCTGGAGAAGTGAAGGCTCCGGGGAGACCTTATTGTGGCCTTCCAGTACTTAAAGGAGGCCCACAGAAAGATGGGGACAGACTTTAGCAGGGCTCACTGAAACAGGACAAGGGGTGATGGTTTTAAACTAAAAGAGGGAGATTTTGACTAGATGTAAAGAAGGCATTTTTACGATGAGGGTGGTGAAACACCGGCACAGGTTGCTCAGAGAGGAGGTAGAAACTCCGTTTCTGGAATCCTTACAGGTCAGTATGAACAGAGCTCTGAGCAACCTGATCTAGTTGAAGATGTCCCTGCTCACTGCAGGCGGGTTGGACTAGATGACCTTTGAAGGTTCCTTCCAACCTAAAACATTCTACAGTGCTACGATTCTCTCATTTAAAGCAAACTTACAGAAATACTTTTTAACCCACAAGACATCATGATACTGTGGAAATCACTATGAGATGTTGTGGAGGCCATTGGCATTTAAAAAGAAAAACACAGGCAATGACTGGCCTGAGAAAGGTTATGTTATCGGTTCACAATTTCTATTATTACCACCTATGCCTTCCTCTGCTTTCAAAGCAGAAGTCACTGAGAACCACCTTGGAGCCTAGAATGTTCATCACTTAGCTGTTCATCACATTAACTTCCCCGTGTGGAAAAGTGCTGAGTGTGAGTGAATATAATTTGTATATCACAAAGGAGAAAAAAAGCAATGTCCCTACACTATAAATGAGCCCTTTCAGGTTTCTTCTGCACAAAGCTGTAGGAACACCTAATGTATCTCTTAAAGAATGTTTAATGGAAAAACTACTGCTTTACATGGAACCTCTTCATGTCAACCTTTGAACTGGATTTCTTACGGTAGAGTCTATGCTAATTCTAATGCTGACACCAAGGACAGCAAAATTAGGCTGTTACATAATGGCCTAGGAAGTATTTAATTTAAACCTGAGAATGGTTTGGTGGAAAGTGAAAGGCAAAATTCTTTTTATGCTCAGTGGGACTCTCACTGGGCTATTTTTCTTAACAGAGGATTAGGACAGGTTTGTTCACCAACAATGGGTACCGTATTTTCCACTGAAACATTGAACAGAAGGTAAAAATAAACAAAACAAGTGAAGCCCCCTACATTCAGATTGTCGTAGCTAACTATCAATTTTTATCTATCTACCTATCTATCTATCTATCTATCTATCTGTCTTGCCAGCTAAAGAAAAACACAATGAATTTCTTGTTTTTGCTTTGCTAATTTGAAGAATTCTTTCCTTTTTTATCATTATTATTGTGTCTATAGTGTTTCTCCATAGATAGCATGGGATGGGAAGATAGACTCATAGATACATACACGCGTAGACAGATACATATCTGTTCTTCTGTCTTGCAAGGAACTTCAGAGATAAACCAAATGCTATAATGTCTGCCTGGGCATCACCAGATCAATTTAATGAAAAAGATTGTGCTAAACTACCCAACCTGAAGCTAGTTGAGCTTTTCTATCTGGACAAACTCAAGCTTTGATATGTGTGTTGCATACTTGGGTTCATGAAGTTTTTTGTTTTCTGTTGGTCTTTAATCTGTCAAACAACTAGCAACACAGGCTAAGAAACTATGTTATGCAAAAGCTCTTTTGAATATATGCCTAAATTACGTTTGTCCTAGTGACAGTAGCAGTCAAAATCACCTCCTTGGAAATAGAACCTTGGAAATAAGGAGCGGGGGGGAAAGCCTTTTTTTTTTTTTTTGTACAGAATAATGACATGATTGTACATCTAGTAGCTGAAATCACTGTTGTGACTGAGTCTAAATGGGCTAATTAGCCTGTTCAGGTAAGGAAAGGGAGAGAATCTTCTTCCTTGGTGGTGCAGAACTCATGTATTTACAAGGGAAGTCTTCTTGAAAGAACATGTGGTATCTATACATTTGCCTCTGCAATTTCCAGGGGAGAGAAGCTTGATTTATCTCCCTTGAAATTTGTAAAAATAGACTGGTAAGCTATTAGTGTGTGAGAGAAATACAATATATAGCTAACATCAAGATATACTTTTGCTGTATCAACATAACTTTCATGTTAATCCACAGTTAATCTGGCTGTGTATTCACTATTTCTTGGGTGGAATTTTCTTGAGTTGCACAAAGTTGTTCCTTTTGTCTCTCTGTCTCTCCCTCCCATTTCTCATAATAATGTGGTTATAAAGGAAACATATTACAACAAAAGAGCCTCAGACCGAGGTTCTGCTCCAAAGATCGATTGCAGCAACTCTCAAGGAGAGCAAGCTGCCAATAACCAGGTGGGAGGACTTGGTGATACGCCGTATTACTCAAAATGTGACATGAGAGAGGAAGAGCCAAAGCACAGATCCTCTGCTGTTGGAAGGTGCAGCTCAGCAAACAACCAGTGAGTGGAAAGCCGCTCTGCTTGCCCTCTGCCAGGCAGCAGTAAGAAGCTGCTGGAAATGCTACGCTGTTCTGTTTTCTCTCCGAGCAGGAAGATTTTCCACAGAAGGGTAAGGTTTGCACCTGCTTTAACATAAATTGTTAGAAACGTGAATGGTTCAAATTCTCTTGTGTTAGATAATTCAGAGACTATGGAGAAAAATCCACATTTTTCAACAGCAATACCTTTTTGTGAACTGGTGGAAAAGTACGTATCTGCTGGCTCCACTAATACTCTGAACCTCATTTAAACAAATCTTTCACCCACCTGCAAAAAAGCCACAGATAAATCTAGTGAATGCATGCTATTTATGAAAGTCTTTCTTCCCATAAAAAGCAGATGGATCACATAAAGTTATTGCAGCTTTGCTCCTAAAAGCAATGTGACCCATTAAGGATCTAGGATAGTTAGGAGAGAGTACCTGGCTCTGAAACGTGCCCAGGAGACAGGGATTTAATTGCTCTCCATCCCAGATTTCTTTAATGTTTCCTTGCTATCACTCAGTTTTTCCCCCATAAAGTAAAGATAGCACTCTCCTACCTTCTGGGATGTTGGCAACGACAAATATATTAAACACGGTTTTGTGCTGTGGCACAGAGAGGGAATTTACAAAAGATGGATGGTCTATTCTTCATTGCAACATACACAACTCTTGGCTGCCACAAGCACTTCCGCCAAGGAGCTGTGCTCCATAACTGGCAGACAGGAGCAAAGAGATCAGGCCTAAAACCCTCTGGAACAAGACCTATAATATGTTGCAAGGTATTAATCAATGCAGTGCTCTTCTGCCAACCTTAGACTCTGCGTGTAATCTTAACAAAAGTATGTTACCGACGGATTTATCTCAAAGATGACTGCGTAATACATTAGCTACTGCACTAGAATAAACCATTATAGCCTTAGTGAAATATACAGAATTATAACACCTAAAGATCTGGTCTACTGTTCAATGGACTGAATGTATACTTCACGTCTAAACAGGTAAAAGAAAGGTACTGTTTCTGGCTTTGTAAGCTTATAGGAAAGTGAAATATTTTTCCTCAAGCAGAATCCAAGAGTACACTCTGGATGGTTTGAAATCCTTGAATTAATATGTTTCCCTAGTTTTGGTACGGGAAGTTAGGATAATTAACTTTAATATGTTTTAGCCATAATGTTAAAAAAGAGAGAAAGAAGGGAAAACCGAGAGAGAACAATTACACAATTTGGTTTACTAAGTTGATTTTTTTTCTGAAGTTGATACTCTGGGTTTGTAGTGTAATCAGTCCAGAGCAGGAACCGGGCTTATTCATAGACATGTATGTCTTTCTAAAGCACTTTCTTGATTGATTCAGATTTTCTCTTTCTTGGCTGAACTCTGACAAAATACCCAAAACAATGTCTATCAATTTCTAACAAATTCTTTTTGCTACAATGATTTTGGGGGAGGGTGACCAAGTGAAGAATCTTCCCCTCAAAACCAACCTATCCCTCAATGGCTCTGCTGTCCAGGTCCCCCTCAGCAGGGTTTGCTGCTCTAGTTGAAGAGAAGCAATTCCACAAGCCGATTCCACTGATTGTGTTTCTCCGGTTCACTGAAGAGCTCCTGCTAGAACAAGTAGTCTTCCTGACGTGTGTTGCTATGGTGTGAGAGTTTTCTCTAGCTGTGAGAGGTATTCATTACAGCACTGTGTGCCCCCGAGTTCAGAGGCAAATGCATAGATCAAATCTGTGGCTGGATCCACTTCTCTCACAATCTCTGACAAGGCAACAGAGATGGAAGGGCTAAGGATGTCACAATGGTCTATACCACCTGCTGTCTGCCAAAACAAACCCTTCACACAAGTGGACAAGAGGAAAGCAAGTGAAGAACTGTGTCATGGACTACAGCTTTGTCTTGGAGGGATAATGCTTGCTCAGCTATTTACACATCATTCTGCAGACCAGTATGCATCAAATGTGTGGGTCTAAGATCTCAGTGAGCACATTGTTTACTTGCTTCTCCATGCAAGTCAAGTTTTTCTCTTCTTTTGGTCCAAAGAAAGGGAACTGCTATGTTTCCTTGTAAAGGAATGTTCTTCCAGAGCTACCTAGGGTAACATCAAAAGTATGTCAGCAATTTTATACTCTGAAAGGAGTATATTTCCTCTTGAGAGTGAAACTGGGAACCTCACCCATCCAAGCAAGTGGGTCTCATAGAAGTATCTGATTCTGGTGAGGCTGAACTCATGGGCAGAATTTACAGCCGCAGGTCTTTCTGTTATACCACGTCTTCCGAAAGGCTGCAATAGACGCATAGGTATTTGCCCCTATGTGAAACACTGTTACAGTTACTCTGCTGAGGTGGCTGAGCATCAGGAAATCTTTGACACCAGAGGCCTGGACTTCTGAGGTGGATGGTGCTGGTGGTGGTTGCTTCAGAGGTATGAACCCTCTACCACAAAACAGGTGTGAAGGCATCTCTGTCCGTAGCCAACTCTAGCTTCCCACCACTATCCTGGAATGCTTTATTAAGTACTTATGGCACCCTAATAGGTGTCAGCACATCCTCTGCTGTGCCAGGAACACTGTCATGAGGTGTTACCCAGCTGTTAAAGCCTTTGTGTAGCCAATTCTTGAAAGCAATTCTTGAAAGTAATCCCAAGATTTTACTGACCTGGCTAAGTTAATGGCTTACACGAGCCCAGAAATACCCCATGAACACCCAAAGACATGGTCAGAGGCACTACCTGAATCCCAGTTAAACCCAAGCTTTACAGGGGACTATGTCTTATTCTGTATTTGATTACTATTAAAAACCAGTTGTAAATAGAAGGAAGAGGTGGCAATCAGGCTCAGCTCACTCAGTTTATTAAACACAAATGGTCTCTACTAATTAGCAAAACAAAGTTATCATATTCTCATGCCTTGATTTCAATACAAGTGACACACCAGCTGAGAAAGGGACAAGTTCACCCGATGAAAGATTATCCACCAGAAAGCATACCCCATTTATTGACTACAAAAATCCTGAACTGCTTCCTGATTTCCATCTCCTTGTTTTAAAAGCAGAAGGGGAAGAAACACACCATAGCATGCAGGACAAAAAATAGCAAAGGAATATTCTTTGATTTTCCTTAAAGGAACAAATAAACACATAAACTGAGAAAAAATATACCAAGAACAGTTTATTCATACGACAGAAGAAAAAAGCTTTTTTGCAGTGACACGGGAAATATGAAAAGGAGTTAACTGGGCTACAGGTCATGTAGAGTTCAGCTGACAAAGATAGCAGAATAGTAGAAGTTTGCCCCAGAGTTTAGAGCAGTAATAGTAAACTTTAATAATAGTAAAGTGTTTAATACAAATGCCGCCTTAACTAGATCTACAGTTACAGGCTTGAGCTATTGATCTTGTAGTATTATATTGATGCATTATAGCTGCAGGGGACAGGAACACCTGATTCCAGGGAACAGCCAGCACGCTGCCATGTTGATTTAGCCTCTTCCTAACTGCTATGCTTTCAATATGTGTAGTTCAAAATGCAAAGAGAACATCTATTCTCCATCTATTCCTTCTCTAAACTATCATACCATAGCCGAGTGAGTTTGCAGTGTCAGCAACCACACACAGTTATACACCTCTTGATGATAATTTTCGACTGTGTGTCTCCACACTGGTTTTTAACCATTTTTTGGCACTCCACTTCTAGCAAAAACAATGGCATCATGCAGATTAATTAGGAGCTTGAAACAAAAGAATTTTAGTTGTAGCAATAGATACAGAAAAGTAAAAGCACTTAGATAATTTCTGTGTCTCACAGCTTCACTAGTTCCCTCAGCTTTGAGCTAGTGTGAAATGTTATGAGACCTGACTATTCCATAAGTTTATTTCCCCTCTTTCTTCCAAACCTGTTTTAAATGAGTTTAAATAGCTTCACAACCACCTCCCCTGCTCCTCTGGGTTACCACAGCATACTGTGCACGTTGCGTTGATGCAGGAGTGCTGCAAATGGAGTGTTTAAGCCAAGGATGCTCAAATAACCTGGGTTTCTGAAACACTCCCCCCGACCCCCAAAACACACACACCTGGTGCTCTGGGATCAGAGGCATTACCCTCCGCAGGCACCCTGCCTGGCCTCTCCCACCATTGTGTGAGCCGCCCCTGGAATGTGCAGGCAAATTCCTCAGACATGTCATCTCTTGAGTCCCCTTTCATCCCGTTGAGGATGGAGACAGGTGTTAAATTAGTGATAGCACCCACTGTACCGCAAATGCTGGTGGGGAAAAATGAGAAGAAAAAGACAATGTCCCTTTTGTCCAGACTATAATTTCTATGTTAAGACGGAACCTGTGTTGCTTCTTCCTGTTCAGTCAAGTTCTTTGTCAAAACTGCTTGCACTTCATGCCCTGTGTTAGATGCCTTCAGAGGCTAGGATGAACATTTCTTGCCACAGTGACCAGGAATAGGTCATCTTCTGGGTGCACAGTGTAAAAAAATCAAAAACCAAAAATCAAAAAAACCCACCAAAAACCTTTTAATATTGTTACGCCCTCTACCAGAAGAGATAGGTCCTTCACCCATTATCCCTGAGCATCTTGCACATAATTTTAACCTTCGAAGTGTTTGCTTCTCCGCACTGTGTAGTTTAAAATAAAAATAATCACATTTAAATCTTCAATATAAAGATGATAGAATTTTCAACTTTGCCTTGTTATTTGTTTCTCATGTTTTCTACTGTTCACAATATTTAGTTTTATTTATAGTTTAAACAGCTTTGAAAATATCTTTACAATTATGACTCCACATCCTAAGCAGTTCATTAAAACACCAACCTCTAGTGCCATAAAATCTGTGACAAACAACAATCCCTACATGAACTGTTTTATGTGCACTGTTGAACTCACATATAAAAAGCATGTGAAACAGGTTCAGGATTAAAGCCAAGAACAAAGGAGTGTGTATAGTTTTCAGCCATCGTCAACCGTATACTAGCAGCACAACACATCTCAATCTGAGAAGTGGTGGCATTTTATGGTGGCCTCCTTTCTAGTTGCTCAGCACCTCCTTCTTGGACACGTAGAAAGCCTCACTTCTAGGCTTAATAAAGCTCTGAAAAGCAAACTGAGCCATTGCAATGAGATGCATCTACTTCTTGCCACCCATCAGTTTTAATATTGGACTCCTCAACATGTCCTTAGGTCCTCTGGGTACCAGCAGGTATGGCAAAATCTTCTTGCTTCTATCTAAAACTCTTACTCTCTCACTAGACAGTAAGCTACTCCTCTCCAAAAGGCTGAAGCAACAGCTATGCTGAAGGTGGCACCACAAGTCTCTACAAAAGGCTGGCCATGTGCATCTGGCACACGGAATGAAGCCCATGGTAGCTGTTCCGTCATTGTAGTCCTGAGAGTCAGCAACAGCCTCCTGCCTCAAGAGACCAGTATCTTGGTTGGGCTCTGAAGTTTAGGCTTCCTTGAAAAATTATTCCAGAGGAACACCTAGTTGATCTCAGGCGTTGTCAGGGTTGTCCTGAGCCATGATGTTACAGCCCAAGGGTAGTTATGCTAACCCACGCCCACCTGTATTCACCACCCTGAGGACTGCAATACTCAACAGCTTCTCCTCCATGCTGACATTTGGAAAATGGCTTTGGATGTCTCACAAGAAGTAGATGTGTGGTGGGATTAAACTAGAGGAATGCTCGGACATATATAGCTCAGTCTCCAGTTTGTTTTGTCTCCCTGCAGGCCATCACAGAACAGCTGAACAACGCACTGTGAGGCACCTGACCAGATCTCCTTGATGCATATGTCAAAACACAGCAGTGTGACGTGGCAGCAGCTTAGTGAGCAGTCGCAAATACTTGTGTACACACTATTCGTGCAGTAGGGGCTGTAGATCAGTTAATGCAGGGTACACAGAAACCACAGCAATGCAGGTGTGAACGTGCCTCAAGTTGCATTGGTCGAGCCCTTCTCCTTCCCCAGGCCCTTGGGTAGGCGTAGAAGGATGACTCCACACCCTTCCTCTCCCACAGCTTTCCTGAGCCAAGTACAAAATCTTTTGTCCAGAGCTGGAATCTGAGACCTGAACTTGCAGGGAATAGCAGTCTGAATGTACATCTGAATCCAAATTTCCATGGGGTGGGCTGAACCAGAACATAATGGATTGAAATTAAACCTACTCTAAATAGTCCAAAACCTTAGGGTTCAAATTCTGAACAGCTCCAGTGTTATTGCTGAGTTAATCCTGCAGGTCAAGGTGACAGGGATCCAGCTTGCCTGACTTTCTGAGTGACGTTTCCGGGGCTTGGACTTTTGCCCTGCCCTGCATTCTGTCTTATAAAGACCATTTTTCATTCCCTCCACTTTCTCTCCTCCTAATCCTTTTAACTTACCACTAGCATGTTTTATACATTTTAAATCTTTATACAGAAAAATTTTCAGAAAAAGATTTCTAGGCTGACAGCCTCTCATTGTATCTGTCATCTCCTATTACTGTCTGTGACATGACAGACCCTCATATGAACATGATGCATTATGACACGACACATGACACCAGTTACCCAACACTGTACCTCATTAGAGGAAACGGTAAAGACATAAACCAGGGGTGAGCCCTTTCTATTAATCTCTTTTTCCTTTTACTACCATCATTAGGAGTTCGTGTGGTTTCAGACTTTTCCCCCCTTGGTCAGGGTCTTAATTGTTTTTGAATATAGAGAAGAAACAAAACAGAACAAAAAAAAACCAAACCAAAAAACCCCATAAGTGAAAGGTTAAAACCCATCACACTCTTTTCTCTGTGAGCACAGCGAGAAAATCTTTTGAGATAGGCCTAGCTGATCCTTCCTTAGTATCTGGAATGAAAATAAGATATATGCTTGACAGCATATCCTGGATGTAATTCTTTACTGACCACAGAATGGATTGATCAGGTTTACTGTTGGCCAGGCAGAAAAGATTCATCCTGAAGGATGCTGGGTTCACCTTTAGCCACAGTTTGGCAAAATAAAGTGACAATTCTTAGATCACAGTAACATGTTTTCAGTCGAAATCTGCTGGAGAGAAAATATCCAAATGCTGATGTGGGAAAGAAAGATTATTGTTTCTGTTGCTTCTAGTTTCTCCCTTGTGTTTGATAAACAGCATTTCTGAGTTTTTCTTTCTAATCTTTACCTCCCAAATATCAGCTCCTAATATGACAGAATAAGCCTGCATTGTTGTCATGCAAAACTCTGTGGAAAGAAATTGAGGCCAGTTTCTCATCTGTTTCTGAGGAGTTCATAAGTTCCAAGAATAGGAGGAAGCTCCTATGAAGGTGGATGTTTATTAGCCACAGTAGATAAGCCTCAGCCTGATTCTCAGTTATCCCGGCTGACACTGCATCTTCATGTTCAGCACAGGCACTCTCCTGGGTTGCACTAACTTCTCACACTCACACCTGGCTAACAAACTTCTGCTCGGTGACTACAGCTCATGAAACACCAAGGCTGTCTTTCTATGTTTACTAAAACTTTCATAGCACAGAGGGTGAATGAGAAATGGAGGTTTATAAAACTGTAGGAACCAGTAGGAGGCAAATCAATCAATACCAACAGCAGATTAGACATCTGGAGACCTGGCTCCTGCAGGTACTTCAAAGTCAGGGGATACAGCTGCAAACTATTATATGGCCAGTGTTTCCCACTGGATAAAGAGAGTATGCATATGGCTCAGGTAACCAAAGACATTTCAGGAGGATGACCCTGGGGTTCCTTGACAACATTTGGTGTCATGAAAAGATCTTGTGTGTTAAGCAGAATTCCACTGGAGTTCACTGAATTGAACCAGTTACGACTTACAGTCGCCACCCACCTGATGAAGGCTGATGTTCGCATCCTCCAAAGACACATTTGGCTAGGTTGACACCTTTAAAGTCCATCTTACTGGGCAAGCTAAAGACTGCCTCATTGCGGAAGAGGTGATGCTAAGCTGGCTCATTCAGGTTGGAGGGATCCTCTACTGGCTATGCAGATGTGGGATGATGGTGTTTTGCTGCAACACCTGAAGGTAAATAAATGTTCTTGATTTTTATATTGGCATTCTCTAACATTTCACAAGATTTAAATTTACTTTAAGAGAAGGGGAGAGTACTTTTAGGCTTGGATTTACAGTTGGACCTCATGGTCCTGTTACTGAACTTGCTGTTTCTAGACAAATACACTCTATAAAGCAGAAAGCTAATTTTCTGTTTCTCAGTAAATGCCAGATATTATACTGCAGCTCAGCAGAAGAAATGTGATGCATCCACCTTGACTAATTGGTACAACCGTTTGGGGGATGTTTTTATATGGAATAGATTAGTGATATCCTCAAAATCCTCAATCAAAACTATTTCTGAACATTTGGTTGCATATTTCTGACTTCTGCTGGGGGAAAACCACCAAAGTCCTGTAGTAAAGTCTGCTGAACTTTTCCCCTTTATTGGCCATATTTGCCACAGAGCTTCTGACAGCTTTGATGGTTATAAGGAATGAACTCTCTCTTAACAGTGGGTTTTTTCATTTTTAAGTGCCCCAAATAAGTAACAATTAGCTATACAAATGATTTTTCACTGCAGAATGCATATTCTTCATTTATAATGGTTTTCTTTTGACACTGAGGGTGTTGAGAGCTGTCTAACACAGCGGACACTTCCCTAATGAGGTGTCAATAAAGTCTCGATTATAGGAAGCCTCATTCTTCAAAAAGGATGCGTGCATGGTCAGGAACCAGCTGCAAAATAATCCACCTGCAGGATCCGTTTCCAACATCACAGCCTTCCTTCATGCAGGTGATCCATTTTGACCAAGGGAATCCTGGATATCTACTCTATCTAACAGAGCCATAATCTCTTGCAACACATAACATGGTTTTGGATCTGTGGCTTTGGGTTGTTTGAAAAAGTAGGTAGCTTTGCCTCTTTAAGTATCTAAAGACACTGTGTACTCTTAAAATCTGTTCTGCTGCTGCTTAATCTAAGTTCTTCCATGTCTAGAAGACAAAATTCACAAAGAGAGTTTACACTTACAATTGTTCTGTGTTACTCTCAAATGCCCCATTAGACCTCCAATCCCTAGATAGGTGTCCAGGCTCCCCACTAAAGAAACAGTTCCTGGTAAGCAGGACAAGCTCAGCTAACTGAGTAGCAATCACCAAAGAGACAAAAGCAGGGCTTAAAGGATCGGAGATGAACCTGACTGATATCAGGTTTCTTTTCATCAGGATTTATGGCCCTGAACCTCTTCTGAAAGCAGGCTAGGCCAGAAGTTCTGGGGGAAAATGGTGTTAGGCAGTCGGTTAGCACCTGAGGACCTGGACCCTTAGATATCAGCAGACTACTTTAGTGAAGTCATGAAAGAAATGACCAAAAGAGCAAATTTTTCTCAACAGGCTTCCATTCACTTTGGAGCCAAATAACAGTTTGTAGGCTTCTGTAAGACAAAAAAGGATGAAAACGCTCAACTGATGTTCTGCATTTTTTTTTCAACACTGGAAAGACCAACGGTTGTCTTAAGCAGCTAATCCCACACCCTGCTCCGAGACAGAGCTCATGTTTTATAATCAAAGTGAGCAAATGGACAGACTGCCCAGAAGAGAAAGTGATTTCTAGCAAATCCAGTCCTTTCTACTGCATTTTGCTTCACCTAGTACAGGCTGTTTTAGAGTGGTAAACATGCTGCTAGGCTGGTTTCTGCTGATTTGTACCTGAAATTACCAGCTACCCCTCCACACAACATTTAGGTTGTCTAGCCCAGCACTAGGGTGATAATTCCATTTGCTAGAAGGCCACATAAGGATTAGTTGTGCAGCAGTGCCTGAAGCACAACACTCCTGATCAGACAAGGAGTGTAAGAAGAGCCTAATCCATGGCATACTGAAGTCACTGGAAATATTTGCACTAATACAAATGGATTGAATTAGGGCTTGCAAATCTTTGGAGCAGATATTTGCTCTTCGAGTATAATTCCTTTGTTAATGATAATGATACATATCTCTTTAAAAACAAAACCAAAAAAATTACCTTTGAAAGATAAGTCCTTATGTTTTAAATTGGTTGACACCTTATGTTCTTTCCCCTAGGTTGATGTATAAGGAGAGCATATGAGAGCCCAAACTATTTTTGGTATGTTTTAGGTCTATATATTTCTCTCAAAATTAACATTAGGTAGCCTTATTCCATCACTTTACAGGATACTTCTCCCTCCTTTCTGGACCCTCAGTCAGTGGGGACCCTCAGAAACCTGACACCCTGACTACAAATCCATAGCTTACATGCCACTTCCAGATCTTCTTATTTCAAAAATGAATGTGCTGATTTCAGTCATGCTCATACAACATGGGTAGCTCCCTCTGAAAAACATCATCGTTAATGATACTTTTGCAAAAAAGTGCTGCTTAGCACCACCTGAGCCACACCAAAAGTGAACACTGAAGCACTACTACCTTTAACAACAGATTTCAGCATCTTTACTCAAAAACTGTGGTGTGTCTTTTGCTGTGAGTAGTCACAGGGGTGGATTTACAAAAAAGAAGATGGAGGGGAAGGGAGAACAAGGGGACTATGGGCATTGATCAGTGTGACATACGCTCTTGATCCTGTAAGGAGAGGCTACACAGCCCCCACCTAGCTCATGATAGACCTGGCCTTGAGTAATACTTGTGTAGGTGACTTGCTGTGGGGAAGAAGGGATGTTGCAGCAGTGGGGCTGGAGAACCCAAAGGATAGCTGAGTTTCTGTCCAAAGAGCAATTTAAAATTGTTACCTCTGTCTCAGTGCTGGCTATCCTGCACCCTCCACAAAGCCTTTTCGTCACCCCTTTCTGTATCGCAACCCCTCTGCCTCCATCTGCTTGATGACGGGAGGGAGAAAGAGGGGAGGCAGCTGGGCAGATACAAGGGGAGGGGATCTGTAGGATGGGCCAACTGCCACTCATTTTATTTTAAAACCTCCTTTGAAGGAAAGATGATCTTTTTCTCTTTGTTCTCAGCAAAGGCTGGGCTGTGACGCAGGTGCAGTGCAGTTCTGGCACCAGCTAAGCTCAAGAGCCCTAAAAGCAGCTCCGGAGGGAGAGAGCCCTAGGAAGAGAACTGAAATCCCAGAGGCAGAAGGAGTGTGCCCCAGGTCCTAAGTTACCTTCTATTTTAAACTGGCTTTTTCCACTACAAAGGACTAGTGCAAGGTCTTCACTCCCATTATAGTCCTTACCTACAACATATGGATGAGCCCCCACAGGGTCAGCCAGGTTACGAGAGAAATGAAAAATTCATTGCTTATAGAGGTGGTCTCTCTGCCAGCTTTATTTATCTACAAGGGTATCAAGGATGCTGTAAACAGCCTGAAGGGAGAAAATGAAACTGAGTTTTAAAGGCATGTGACAATGTCAGTATAATCCCAATGGATTACCCACTATTCCCATATACCATGGCAATTTCTGTTCCTCTAATTCCCTGTATGTCATCCAGATACCATTTTGTGGGCAAGGGAAGACTTGGGAAGAACTAGGGTGTGGTACAAAAGACAAGCACAAGCACAAGTTCAAGACTGATGTATCTGGTTATACACAAGGACGTGCAGCACAAAGCTGTTTTGATCGAGGGACCTGATACCATCTCTCAGGGACAATTGCCTAGAGTTCCCCTCCTTGTGTGTGCAGGCATGTTGCTAGAAAACCCGGTGTGCTCAGGCCTGGATTCAGCTGTGCTGTGATCTAAGGTGGGGGGGAAGCGAAGCTGTCACCACCTCTCCTGTGCTAAGTGCTGACAGTGGGGAGGACTGTCCCCTTAGCCTCATCCTCTGTAAACCTATGCTGGTAGGTGCCGTTCAGCACACCAAGACTATGAACCTCCATGCCAAGCACAATCCACGTTGCTAGAAGGCTGACACCACCAGCATTATTAGGAAATGATGGTCTTGTTTTTTCCAGGAAAAGACAGGCAGGTGGGGAGGAGAGTGGAGCCACGGGGCATGCCTCAATGCACCCCAAGCACGTCTCCAGGCCAGGAGGGGACCACAGCTAAACAGAAATGGGCTGAAAGCTGAAACACCCTCCTGCCTCCCCATTCTGATCTCAGCTCTGGTCTGGAACAGACAAGCCTTTACTTCAGGATGCTGCCTAGGTAAAATGGACCAAAGTCTAGGTAAGAGTTATCTTGCTGATTGTGCCCTGGATGATGCCCCCAATGCTTTCTTGAAACTCTTTTGAAGATACAGTTTAATTGTTTCCTATGTGAGCAAGACAGTGAAGACTCAATTAAATGGATTTTTTTTCTGTTCACAGTCTTTTTCTCTAACTGGCTCTAGTCCTGTTGTAGCAAGGTCGCAAATACTTATTGTAGCAAGGTCGCAAATACTACCAAAGAAAGTACATTGATGTAAAAATGTGTCATTCTTCCCCTTTCTTGGGAACATATTTTTAAAAGTAGATTTTATAAAAGCTTGTGTTCGCTTTACTTAAACTTTGGACCAAGCAAAGCCAACAAAATATTTTTACTACCAGCAGAGAGGCAGCTGGATACAATGCAGAAAAGGGAATTAAAAAAGGAAGCACTAAACTTACTGTAGTGCTATAGTATATGAAATGTAATCTGTTCCCTCTGATCTCAAAAGGGTTTAAGCTTTCTTAGACCAGTAGGCTCCTTCTAAAGCTTTTGTATATGTTAAGAAAGGATTTACATTGCTTTCAGTAGCTGAAATGTTTTATGATGAAATTTAAAGTTTTTAAAAATGAATTCCATGCGAAACGAAACAACTTACGCCTTGATATGATGATTATAGTCACAAGGAACATCATTTTCTGTCTGCACAGAAGAGCTGAGTTATCAGAATGAGTCCAGGTACACGATCTTTTATGTGCATTTTAGACTGAATTAAACTTCCAGTGGTCCATGAAATCAAACGGATACCATATTTCAATGCCCATTTTCAAGTAGAAACGATAGAGTTGTTACAGTACTGGGGAAAGATTCTAACTGTAATCACGTCCAGAAGCATTTGAACTGAAGGATAAAATAAAAAAAAAATATGAAAAACAATAGCCCACTACAATGGCAAAATCCATCAGCTGAAGAAAGCAGGGCAGACATGGTCAAGGCATTGTGCTTAAAGGATATCCGTAAGATACACATATACAGTAACAGAGAGTGACATTCTTCATGTTGTATCAGTTTAAAAATCCAGATAGATCTAGATATAGATGTCAGCTACTAGGACAACCAGGCTTTATCGCCCATGGACATCAGCACAGCCAGCACCTGTCTGCTCAGCAGGTTGTGTGCCTCGTGGTGAAGGGATAAACATGATCTGCTCCTCCGAGCTCCCACCGCCCCTGTGCACGGGCCATGGCACCAGCAGCCCGCAGCCCGTGGTGCACCTCCCACCAGGCTGTGCCAGCACATGGAGTGCAGTCAGGGAAGGCAACTTATAATTATTTGATGCAGATTGCAGATGGTCACTTCATTAGCATTGATGCAGAGCCGCCCCTCATGAGGCGCAGGGTCGCCTTTGTCCCTTTGCAGAGGGGAATGGTTCCCTTGTTCCGATCTTTTAATGCCTCTCCCAGGGCTTGATCCGGGGAGGTGCTGAGCAAGGTCTCCTACATTAAAGAAGTAGAAAAGATCAAATTAACATCCCTTTGGGATAGAGGCTTGGAAAGAAAATTAGAGAATATGATTTCTGCATCGTAAAATATTAGGGACAGAGTGTATTAAATTGCTCCTAAATGGTGACAAAGGAGATCTGTTTCACTGTCTGTTTTATTAATTGTTTTAACTAAAGGATATGTCTCTCTTGTGTGGTATTGGCTGTTGATTTCAAAAGTACAAATATTGCTGATGTGTTACAATTAGGCAACTATGCTAATTTTTAATGAAATAATAATCTAGTTATGTACATTGTGCTTCCAACATTTATTTACTCGTTAAAACCAGGCCTTTTATTGAGAATGGTTTCATGCATTTTTTCACCAGTCAAGTCAACATTACTGTCTTTTTAAAACAGCTGTAAATCTCTTTGATTAGGACTTGAGGCTGGAATCATTCGTGCTGTGTTAAACTAAACTGTCTTATCTCCTTGAGTGCTATGCAGCCTCTAGCATGTCCAGAGCTGCATCTGCCCATGGCCTAAGGAGGCCAATATTTGAAAGCTATTAATAAAGACATTTGGGGAGGAGACAGAGACACGCCTTTAACCCTCAGTGCAACGCGTTAGAAGAGATGACAGAGCAGGAGAGGCATACTTTTTCATTTGCAAGGATAGAGATTTTTTTTTAAAACAAGGACAATCAGTGCCCTGCAAATAACCCATTATTTTGAAAAGAATGCAGGCTGATGAACATCTGCACTACAGGAGCGAAGGCTAACCCAGATAAAGGTTTCACATCAAATATGGGAGGAAAGAATAGAATTCCCATGAAGCTGGCCCCTGTTAGCATCACAGCAAGGAGACCTGCACCTCTGGTGGCTCCTCCTGTCCTTACTACCCCAAACTGCTGAACTCCAGGCAGAGGAGGGCCCTTCCAGGGGCCTGGAAGAGCCCTGGAAGTTTCCATAAGTCTGGGTCAAGTAGAGAAACCATAAAGCACCTTCACATGGCACCTTTACAGGTCTTACCACTCAGGCAGAATCTGCTCTTTTGATGTTGAGGTGGCCCCAAAAGCATTTCAAACAGGTCCCATCATATCTTATTATTAGCCAGGAACTCAAGTACTACTGTAATGTGGAACACATAGCTCCCCTAGAGACGTTAAATTACAAAAGACAGGTCAAACGCCTGGCTTGTTTTTCTTTTTTCTCCATCTCACCATGCACGATGAGGGGCAAGTCCTTGGTGAAAAGCCAGACTTTTGATGGAGGCAGTATTAAAAATCTGCTGAGGACAGGTGGTGGAAACTCCTCAGCTATCCAAAAGTCAGACATCTAAGTCTCTGTGTGACCAGCATTGAAAAGTGGCACACGTTGAGAGTGATGTTATCACATGCATTGCAGACACATATCCAGAAGGTGGCTTAGTTCCTTCCAGTGCGACCAGTGGGCACTGGAGACATGGCCTTCCTCTACCTTCAGCTTCCACAGACTTGAGTTTCACTCACAGCAGCATCTGGGTCTTTGTCATGGCAAAGCTACTGACAGCACTCTCAAATGCACCCCATTCAACCAGGGTGTAGACTGGGATGGAATGCTGGGGGACAATGATGGAGACAGACAGTTTAGCAAGGCCTGTTGTGAGAGAACAAGGGATGATGGTTTTAAACTAAAAGAGAGGAGATTTAGACTAGACAGAAGGAAGAATTTTGTACAATGAGGGTGAAACACTGGAACTGGTTGCCCAGAGAGATAGTAGATGTCCCATGCCTGGAAACATTCCAGCTCCGGTTGGATGGGGCTCTGAGCAATCTGGTGTAGTTGAAGCTGTCCCTGTTCACTGCAGGGGGGGTGGACTAGATGATCTTTGAAGGTCCTTTCTAACCTAAACCATTCTATGATTCTGTGAGCTAACTCTAGAAAGAATTCTGGCTCCTGCTTTTCCTCTGAATCAGTTCTGCTGGGGAGATTCCCTTTTTGGTGGTGGAAGGTGTTGGTACGTGAAGGACATGTACCAAATTAGTTGAATGGTCCTGTCCCCACACTCCCTACACCTACAGCTCTGCTCTCAGGAGCTGCCTGTTTCTCACAGCTCACCAAGTTGAACCACATGGTTCTCTTACAGGTTATGTCCAGAGATACCTGCTGCACTTCCTTCCAGGCTGAGCTACTCATATTCAATACCACACAGTCAGGAAGAACCATGATTATAGCTAGGGGAAAGGCAAACAAGTTATCACATCGCAAGGCAGGGTATGCCTTTGAAGCTGTCATCGCCTATTACAGTATGAGGGAAATGTCCCTCTTTCTTTGAAATCAAGATTTGGCCTCAGCTTTCCTTCCTGTTGTGGCCTCCTCTGCAGCAGTGAAAACTCGGCAATCTCAGTTCTCTCCACTGCCACGACTGCTTTTTTGGTCTCCACAATACCCACCAAAGTAAAAAGAAAATCCGAGTACTGCCTCTTAGAAAAGTCTACAGGGAGTACAACACTGGTGAGATACAAAAGGGCAGCCTTGCTCCTGAGAAAAGCAGCAGCTATCTCAAAAGAAAGGTTCAAGAATGGACTGCAAGTTCTTTCAGAGGCAAATCTGATGGTTTTCTCACTGAGACAAACTCTACACCTAGTATTTGATGTCTATTTAAATCAAGCATTTCTCTGAGATCTTGAATCATGTACCTACGTGATAATGATAAAACACATGATAAATTGAAGTCACACAAAACCCATGGTATCTACTTCAATATGTCAAATTGTTGGCATACCAAAAGCTCCAAGTGATGGAACCTGTGTCTTCAATACGAAGTCTGGAAAGTCCCAATGAAATCACCGCTCCTTGGGTAGCACATAAATAAGCTCACTCAGCAGGCCTTCAAGATCTGCCCTCACTCAAAATCTCAGAAGTCTATTTTCCACTTGCCTCCAAAATTGCCTTTAGCTTTTTTCTCCCAGAACAGTTTCCTTTGTTCTAATTTTTTGCCTCTACAGAAATCCCATTAAAAAAAAATAAAACTTCATAAATCAATGCTGCAGTTTTAACAGGTCTAACAATCCACTCAAAACAAATGTGTGACGATTTCCTTGCAATTAAAATTGTAATTCTTTTTATGCAGAATTCTGACATTCTTGTCCAGAACAAAATGTTTCTACTTAAACTGAAAAATTATGAAGATAGGAAATTGCAGTTGGAGAAGGAGAGAGCTGGGAGGAATCCTCCCACGAAATATATGCTATTTTCTATCACTTTTCTACCAGTTCCTCCTATTTCTAAAATTTCCATCACTGCAGCAACTGAGCAGCCTGAAGTCCAGATCACATTTAGTTTCATTTCAGAAGTGCTAAAGAGATTAAACACCTTGCAGATTGGATGATACGGCACGATATGCCCTATACATAATCATACAGAAACTGGAGCTCAGCTTCCCATTAATTGTGCATTGATTCACTTTATATGGGCTCTGGATACAGGCTGAGATGTATTAATAATATTTTATCGTATTTTAACTCACTTCTGCTCTTATTAACTTGTTAATTTGTTTTAATGAATTATTTAGTCTTTATCATAAGATTTATTAATGTGTCATACCATACTTTCACCTGCAGTTTTATATTGTATCTACGGTTGAGAGGAAATACCACAGGAAAAAAGGCAGAAAGAATTTTTGTAGAGTATCTTTGTTCCAGTAGTAGTATCTGTAATTTATTATTACTATTTTGTTGCCTTTCTCTGCACAAGTAAATTAACCAATGAGTGCCTGAGGACATGTAGCACATGTTCGGGGTTTGTGGCATAGGAGTGGATAAACAAAGATGGAAATATCAGCTAATAGAACATCACATCCCACAAGGGGTTTTCATTTCTCTTCTTGTACAGTTCCAATAAGCAATGCTACACTTTAAATGAAGAAAGGCATTTGTCCCTGTGAGGTTTGGACTAGCAGGACACAGGCTGTCCATTTGCAGCTATTTTCTTCCCAGTCAGCTTGCAGTTGGGTGCAAAGTCATGCTGTTTTGCAGTCCTCCTACCTTCATCTGACCTTCAAGATCATCTGCAGTGTTATCTCCTCAGAATCAAAAATCACAACAGACTTGGGCAGAATTGGCACAAGGAATCTGTGCTAGAAACCACAGCAGCTCGAAAGAGGGTAAGGAAATTGGCGGAGCAGTGATTATTTCCCTGCCATTGAAATAGATCCTCTCCTAGA
>NW_010408666.1:19431-30468 GCF_000710305.1 Buceros rhinoceros silvestris | reverse complement strand
GAAATCTGCAAACAGTAAAAGTTTTATCAGTGTTACTTCTATAATGAAGAATCTGCTCTTGCCATTACACTCAGATGAGAATATTTTAATCAGTGCTATTCTTGTGACACTTGGGCTTTGATCATCTTATATTCTATATCATTTAACTGCCTTTTTCCCATTACAAAACCAAACTGTCTGTGTGTATCTACCTAGAGCAACACAGACCTTGAACCCTAGATACACCACCTTTCCAAGTTAAGCACAAACCAGCACGTTCCCTTATGCTCACAAGTTGTGGCTCACCTAGGATCAAAGATTCATCAAATTTAAGACAAGGAAAAAAGAAATTTGGTCAAGTAATTTATTCCTGGTGTTTTCAGTTGTTCCCACTACCTCTTTACCACGCAAGGCCTCCATGCAGCACACCAGTATTGGTCTCCTCAAGGCTTTCACAACAAGACTGATCTTTCCCTGCTCCTACCTGTGTAGACCTACAAAATCCCACAGGGAGTTCATTTTCAGCTGCTTTTCTAAGGGCTCTCTGCCTCCCCTGCCTTATCCTCTGGACCACCTCCCGTGCCACTCAGGTACAGCTTGTATTCTTAGCAGGGAAATGCTTTAAGTGGGCACATGCTTCCAAGGAATTTTGATCATTATGTAATTGTCCCCACAGCTGTTTATCACTTAGAGTTGTCTGCAAATTTTGAAAGCAATGATGTTGTCATTCCAGACCACTGAAGAAAATGTTAAAGAGCATCATCTTTAATGTCTCCTAGTTTTCTTTCAGATGTTGGTCCAAACCACCGATTTGCTATGTTTATAGCACCCTCTTTTGTAATGTCACCTTTTTTTTATGTGACATGCAGTTTATATTTCCAGTTGTGCACCTTCTCCATGAGCCTTCAGGCTGTGATCCAGGAAACTGTTCTGTCCTTTGGCAAAAATAACACACCTGCAGCAGGTCCAGAAGTTATTCCTTCTGCATAGGCGGAAAGAGCCACCCCTAAAATCTTCCTCAAAACTTCTGTTTGCCACTTATAGTGATGAGGTCTCCTTACACAGCTGTACCAGAGAGAGGACTGATCTGTTGGAAGTCTCAAGCCTTGGTTTGATCAAGGGTTCAAGCCCTGGGTTCTTCACAGGAAGCTGCATAGCTGGAGGCAGCCAAGACATGCAGCAAGGTTACACTTGTGTGCAGCTTTTGGTTGATCTCAGAGAACGGGCAAAGCAAGCTCACATCTGCCCACTGGAGGCTGTGTAGACATACCTAGAGGTCACAAACAGTAGAGCTGTTTCATGTGGCTTCCCCTCCAGCACACACTGACAGTCAAGTAGAAATCCAGAATTTATGCACTTAAGCAGATGGGGGGGAAAACCAAGCAAAGAGATGTGCCTGGCAGCTCCGGCACGGGAGCTGCAGCATTCCAGGCAGCGTAGGCAGTTTGAGAGATGGGTCAGTGATAGCACTGCATCCCGGGAACCCTATCACCAGGGCTTTGCCTGCTGCACTTACACCTCACAGCCCTGGGTAGCAGCCAGCTGCTTGGCTGAGGTAGCTGGAAGGCTGTTTCCTCCTTCCTCTACTCCATTCCCTTTACCCTTACTAAAGCCAGCAAGGCATTCTTCATGCTGTTTTTCAAGCAGACTGAACAAAAAAATGCAGTTGGATGGCATTTACCTACACTCAGCCAAACTTCAGACAGAAGTTTGTATGTTCAAAGAAATCTAGATAGCAATCTTGACTTTTTTGTTTGTTTAGATTGCAGAAGTATCAGGAAGCAAAGGTGCCCTGGAACTAATTTCTATTGTATTCTCCAGACAGCTTGCTCAGTAGCATAAATCCTATTAATAGATGACCTCAGATGTTGCCTTTTGAGCAGTGGGTGAATTTCTGAAGAACATAAGCAATGTTTGTCTGTGGGTCTATAACTTCCCCACTAAATAAACAGTCTTATTTCTTCTCCTTCCCCCAAGTGTGACTGCTTTATCAGCATGTCCCTGGCTGCGCATGAAGCACAGGCATGGTAAACAATAAACCCTCTGTTTCCACAGCTATTATTAATTTCCACAGCTAAGCCAGTAAAAATCTTTGTACCACTCTTAGACTAAAAGCTCCCACCTCTCTCCCCATTCTCCTTGTGTGCATGCCACAGATCCTCGGAGAAAAACCTGGCTTGTTCAGCTACAGCGAGCCTCACTTCATTAGTCCTTTAATCAATGTGTAGAAAATAATTTGAAAATGTGCCATAACTGCCATCCTGGAGAGTGCTGCCAAGCCCAGCTTCCGAAAACGAGGCAGGTAGCTGAAATAAGTATGTGATGGTACTAACATTATCTATTTAAAAGTAGACTTGTCACCTGTTGAGAAAAAGTCCCTTGCGGTCTCATTAACTGTGGCCAATGCAGTGGAAACTCCTGTGTGTGTCTCCCTCGGAAAGTCTCTGATCACAAGATTAAAAAAATTATTTCTGAGCTTATTTTCTCTCCCTCTTCCTCTCTCCCTCCCTCTTGCTATTCTTTTCAAGTTCATCGACCTCAGACTTGCTGATGGTAAGGGATCCACTCAGAATGAAGGAGCTATAAAAGAGGAGAGCTGAAACCAGGAAGATCAGCACTTCAGCCCTTAGAAGGGATTTTAACATACTCTTACACAAAATTCAACGCTAAAGCCATCATTCATTTTCTTTTGTTTACTTACCTGAAGTGGGCTCTTACCAAAGTCCCTTTTCCACAATTTGCCCAAAGTATGAGAAAAACAGGTCTCACCTGTGGGTAGAAGGGTCTAAAAGGAAAAGAAAAATTTCTGCTGAACTTCCTCAAGCAAACCTCCACTCAGACAAAAGTTGTTGTGACTGCCTCTTTTAAGACCTGTTGAGAAAGACCCACCACACATTCTAATAACTTCCAACTCCTGAGCCCATTCACCTTGAAAAGCCATGGCACTAAGCCAGTCCTATTGGGGTGTGAGCTGCACACAGGTTTCACACCTACATTCGTGTTCTGCATCTGTCACTATGTGTAATTGTTCTTCTCCTACTGCTCTACGCACATTTTGGGACCACCATGCAGAGATACAGCTCTCTCCTTATTAAAATACTTGGATTTAATCAAGGCTACAGCACCTTGAGGATGACACAAGCTGCCCACAGAACAGACAGCGTCCCAAACTAGATTAACTAACCAAATAACTAGTCAAGAGGAGAGAAAGGAAGCAGTGCTTTTCTTCCTCTCGCTTTGCACTTCTGCATTCCAGCTGCCAGGGCTGAGGGCCAGCACTTGCTTTTGCAGGCAGCCAAAACTGCAGGCTGTGCGTGTCCTTTCTTTCATATCAGAGCTGCTGAGCTCTGCTGCTGGACAGACCATGCTGTATGCCTGCATGGGGGAGGACGTAACTTGGGTCACCCCTCCAGCTAGCCTTGCCTCTGGAGCAAGCTAGAAGGCAGAAGCAGGGAGAGGCTAAAGGAGGGAGATGAGAGTCAGGAGTCCTTCAAACCTCTGGCTGCCAGAGTACCATATGTCCTCTAATGCCTAAAAGCCTGAGTAGATTTTTTTTCCCATCTGTAAATATTGTGTTTGCCACTGTCCAGCTAATTTTCCAGTGACACTTGAAGTTTTTATACTAGGTCACAGATTCTGCAGACATCTGTGCCTGTCAAAGACTGTAATTCCTAACTGGAGGTTACCATGCCCGTACCAGAAAGCATTGTCACCCCAGTTCTGCCAAGAAAAGGGCACGCAAGCCCTTCTGCATCTGCTTCAAGCCAGATAGTTAGCAAAACTGCCTTCCTCAGCTGTGTAACCTCACCCAGCTGCCTTGCCTAGGAGCTCTCACTGGAACACGTCTTCTGGCAGGAGTAGCAACTTCTAGCCACTAGGACAGGAACACCTTCAACCTGTGCTGTTCAGTGCAGAAAGAATGTCCACCCATAGTTTCACTCTGCAGCATCAGCATCAGGTTCACGACCATCCTTGCATGTGTGTTCTGTTTCCTAATCACATCTACCACCTGTGCTTCGGATACATACCTCCATCCCTGTATCCTGTGGACATCTTAGAAGCTCTGTAGTTACAACAAGAACAGAGATGCCTAGATTTGGCATCCACTTCTGATGTTTCAAGTTTTGTGGTTGTGGAAAAGGGATGCCAAGTCCTTAGAGTGGACGGTCATAGAAGCCATGCGATCGTTTTTTCTCATAGTCATCATGTTTTGGATTTGGATTTTGTAATTTTTCCCAGCGAGGCAAAATCAAGCCTGATCACTTAGGGTAGAATCCCCCGCTGAAATGACAAAGAGTCATCAGTGGGCACAGATATGGTTCCTTCCTGCAAGTCAGCTTGCCTGAAAGCTGTGTTTGTGTTACTGCAGCACCATGCCTGAGCTTGCAGTACCAGCACACCACGTACCACACTTCTCTGCCGGTGCTGAACCTATTTCTTAACACTCATGCTCATGGGCTCCTTCTCATCTAGAAGCATGAAAGGTATCTTGAATTTCTTCTGGCAGCGTGATGCTATTTGCTGTTGGCTAACTTTTGAGTGCCTCATCACTGCAAAAGTTTGTTTCAAAACACACTATGCAGTGTGCTTGTCAAAAGCTGGGCACCTCATAACAGTCAATCCACTTTGCAATGTAATTCCAGCCTCTTCAGGCACAGTGCAATGTGGCATGAAACTCTGGGCAAACAGATGTGTCTTCGGTTTTGCCGCTTTCAGGGGCTGAGATATTTAATCTGCTGTAAGATACAGTTAACATATGTTTAGGATTCACTGTCTGGAATCCTGTCCCAAGTGGATCATGGCACTCCTTTTTAACAGCTGGCCAGAAAAAGAGCAGGTCATTTTCCCAGCTGGAGCTACCCTTGGATGGAGGTCTTGGCAAGAGAGACAGCCAATTCAACCGCCCTCGTCCTTCAGGCTCCCTTCACCTGGGAATGAGGGAAGAGATTGAATCTTCTTGGACAGAGGAAGAAAAGTGGAGATTTCACAGCACACGTCCCATGGCACACATCCCCTCTGTCCTGGGCTGGGCAGGGTTTAAGTTTGTGTGCCAGTTTGAGCAAAAATTAGGCCTTGCTTTAGGAGTAGCTGTGTGTAATTTTGTAGCTCTGAAGCAATCACTGCAGGCACTTAGAAGTAAAGCTCCCTGAATGATCCCTGCATAATTGTAAGCTATATAAACACTTCTGAATTTTTTTTCTTTTATTGTGAAAGTCCAAGATATTTGTGTCTATCCTCACTTACCTGGAACACACTGGGACACAAAGCCTGAGGAATTTCAAGCTCTACTGCAAAGTACTGTTCCTCATTAAATTCTGTCCTTCCACACCCACATGCCCTCACCTCTCAGTATTAGGTGCTGCTGCTACCTTGCAGCCATCAGCCCCGAGAAGTGATGATAGCCTATTTCAGGACTGCCGCACTGCTGTGAACAAGGTGCTCAAGTATGATACATTATCCCTCCAAGGCTGAAAATATCACCTCTGTGATGCTCCTAAAAATCTGAGCTAGGTGAGGTTAACACCACAGCTCAGGTTTCTCACGTGGTAGAACATTATGCTTCTAACCAAAAAGATCAGGACTGTTTATACATACAGGACACTGGAGCTTATTACCTTTCGCACTGCTCTGTGCACGATTTATGTGACATCCGATGGAGGCAGAACAGTTTGTGGCTCAGAATATCGTTCCAACAAGCTTTTATTCATACGGCAGAATCTGGTTAATTACCACTGGCTAGTGGAAAACCCACTATGCATTACTGAATTTTGTAAATTAATAACTATGAGCCTAAGACTATCAAATAAACCAGCAAAGGATGCTTCACCAGATATTAGATTCATCTCCTTGACAGGAGTAGTATAGTTTTAATGTATTTACTGCAGACATTCTTGGTGTAAACTTAAAATAGTTTAATATATTTATGATGACAAAGCAAATTCTGACATAGAAACCCAAACCGGTCTGCCAAAATGAAACTCCGTTACCACGATCTCCTATAGAGCCAAATTACAAAATAAAGGGATGCCTGCCACCGCCTGGGCAATAAAGCACAGATTTATTTTAAACCTGCTTTTTCTGCCCTGTCACATTAATGACCTGCACCATAGCTCATGCCATTCAAATGTTTAAATAAAGGGGTAAGTAGGTACTTCTATGACAGCAACCACTTCTCTCTGCCTCTGTGTTTATAAAATTGTAGGCACCTGAAATATGATTCTTCTAAGGCATCATTTGAACTCCAAATTCCCCCACACGCACAGCCAAGATGAATCTTCCTCCAAGCAGAATACACTTGCTAGTCCTATCATAGAGCAAACTGCACAAAACTGCTGGGAACAAACTGAAGAGCACTTTATCCAATTGCAACAGCCTGGGGTCAATGAAGAAGATATTAGTTTTATTTTTAGCTTGATTTACAGCCTGATTGCGTTTTCCATAGGATAATCCAGTAGAGGTTCTCCTCTCTGTTGCTCTGGTTTTCTTTTTAATCATCAGGTTGGCTACATTATTAATTAACAAGTTCTTAATAAATCATTGACTGTTTAATGTGGATCAAAAGAAACTTTGGCATTCCTTGACTAAATTTTTCATAGTTTGTTAATAGAAACTCACTGAAGTATCCCAGTGCCTCTCAAACAATAATGAATTTGGTCTCATGACACTGATGAGAAGTGGAAGACTGATGTAAAAAGAGGTTAAAAAGAAGAGAACAGAGCAAAGACCAATTAAAAAACTTGCTTGAAGTCTCAAAAGAAGCTGGTAGCATCAATGTCAAGGCACAGTAAACTGTTTATCAGTTGGTCTTATCTGATGACCATTTTGCAGTCTCTTGACAGTCCTGTATTTAGTTTTCTGTTTCGATTGGGAGACTACAGAAAGAAAAGGCTGCACGTGAGAATCAAGAGCCAAACTTGCTTGCAGTTTGGCTTTTGATATCAGATACCGAACATATATTTTCTTTTGTGTAAAGCTGGAGTACCTGCTTGGAAAAATCTATGCTATGATATTTTTAGTAATGCTAGCAGTAAAGGTTCAGAAATCATGCAGCAGATTTTCAGAAATCATAAGGTTAGTGTTAAAATTATAGGAATGCTTTTAAAGAAATACTCCTTTCAGGGTTTTGTTTTGTTTTTGTATTTTTTATTCACATTTGCTCTAAAAAGGTCTTGAAATTGTATGCAACAGTGCCTTCAGGAGCCGAGTTTTTAAGACAAATGCTCAATGTTGTAAAACTCACAGAAAAAATTGCTGGAGTTGGTACTGTATTTATTCAATAGCATTGATTATGCAGGGGGATTAATTCTAGCAACTTAGAGGGTTATGCCTTGTAGAGCCTGGTGGCAGGCGAACATGAAGATTTTAGATGGAATTTCAATAGTATTGAGTTGCCTGCTTTTGAGCCAAGATAGGGGGTTGGATTCCAAAGACGTGTTATTGACCTTGTCAGATCTCCAGCTATAAACCTAATGCCCAGAATAAGAGAAGAAGATCAGGATTTACTGTTGCTGTAGGCAAGCACCCAGATGCCAAAGTCTCTGTGTTTTCTGTGCCACTGAAGTTGGGTGAGGAGGGAGTTGCTGAGGCAGTGGTGTGATGCAGTTGCCTGCACAGAGTAGGCTGATGCCCCCAAGATGCCACTGGGTTAATTGAGGCTGGGGCAACCAATGGGTATGGCCGTCAGGAGCCTGGAGCAGCAACTGGGGCCATGAGATGCTCTCCATGCTTCCCATGGCACAAGACCCTGGTGTTCATACAAACATGTTAGGCCCAGCATTATCTGCCTGTACCACGACATGACCCTTGTTTGGTCTGATGTACCTGGGAGAGCTGAATGAGCACAGACAGAACAATATCTAACCAAGTAGAAACACATTTAGAGATATTTTTTTCCTAAACAAAAAGTTTAAAATCTTTTGGAACCACAGATGATCTTTCTGTCTTTCTCTGTCAACATCCACCCGCCACTACCTCCATTATCAAGACTCATTTAGTAAGTCACTCACCTAATACACATTTTGTTTCCCTGACTAATGGCATTAAGCTATTGGCTTTGTATAACCAATAGTCAAAGTACTGTGAAAATCACAAGGAAAGAGAAAACTCCCATTGGGAAATTCTGGGTTTTGGGGGTTTTTTATAAATATTTCATCTATGTACTTATCTGTCTTTTTTCAATGTGTAAAACACACCTAGTCTTAGTCTTAAAATGGTAGTCTTGTCTCTGTTGGTTTCCTCTTACATGAGATTTCGTGGTTGGGAGCTTTTAATTCCTCTCTTCAGCCACTTTTATATTCTTACAATAAGTAGGAGTACAATAAGAAGTAGAAGCTAGAACATTGGAGCTGGCTGAGAGCATATGCAAATTCAGCCAAAGCCTTTTGCCCAGTTGATTCAATCTTCCCTTTAATCCCCACAACGATCCACAGTAATGGATAAAAATTCTGAGTGAAAGAAAGAAGGAAAAAAAAGAAAACCCTCAGGAAGAAATTTTGATTGCTGTGAGGAAGCCCTGGAGGCCCTTGGCCCTGGGGAACTCTCCCCAGTTCATTGGAGGCTTTCAGATACCATGGTGATGGGGGACTTTGTGAATAACTAGATAGATAGATGGTAAGTGCTTTTGATCTCTGATAGCCTGTATTTTATTTTGTCAGCTGGAGAAGAGGCTATTCAAATCTGTTGGCTGTAGGAGGTCAGCCAGGAGAGAGAAAATGTCTTCATTACAGCCGTCTGTTCTGCCAAGGCTCCCAGCTGACCTCAGTGCCCAGGCTTGTCAGTCAGACAAGGCAAATTTTCCAACTGAGGGAAGACATCACTGCACCAGATTTGTCCCTGGTGTAAGAGCTTGGAGGCAGCAGTGCGAGGCCAAGGAAGACTTAGCTTGTGTTGGGACATCTCTCTCAAAACGGCCATGGTCCTCAGTGGGTTGCCTGTGGGGAACCTGAACCCATTTTCCTCAGCACTGTTTTCAGTGCCACTGGGGTGGGAGGCTCCAAAGGCAGGCACAAACAGAGCGATTACAGAAGAGAGCCTCACTCTGTAATTAGAAATGCCTGAATATGAATTATGTTTTCTGCACTGGATCTTTTCAATCAGCTAATCCTCTCTCTCTGGATCTGATATACATTTCAGGGAATGGAGCTGGAGTTTGCTTTAGTTTACATTTCTGACTGAAAGTGAATTTTTCATGTTTAAAAATCATGCTCTGGCTCTGTGGGCACAGCCCTGATGAGCTTTGTGGCAATACTCAGGAAGGAAACCAGGACAGGTTATCACGATGCAGATCTCTGTCTAATGGAGAAGAAAGGTCTCAGCTACTCAGGAGGGAGGAGGAGGGCACATTTTTGCAAGAGGATGCATAAAAACAGAAATAGGAATTCCAATCCCATTATTTGATAATAGGATTTGTAAACCTCACGTTCACAGACTGAGAAAAACAATATGTGCTTCCTGAATTCCTCTTGGAAGAAGAGCTCCTTGCAGCATAGCTAAATTACACAGCAAGTTATCATTTACAAAGAACAAAAATAGGAAAAGGACTCAGTGAAATTAATTTATGTCTAAAGGATTTCTCAGTTTTTGGATTGAAGTGCGGGGAAGCAGAGCCTTCTCCAAAACCACACTCTTAATAGAGATGGTTTTACTGTGTTAGATCATTTCCAGAAAGCATTATAAAAATGTTCCCTATACTCAAGCCAGCCAGGTTTTAATAGTATCAAAGCAAAATATAGTCTGCTATTAGCATGAAATAACATTAGCGTAAATGGAAAAGAGTAAGGACACTTGAGAAAAATTCCACACAAGTGGCCTGCTCGTTTCACTAGACATCGCTGTAGCTGAGAAACTGTGAAATTTCCATAATAATCAAGTGCAGAGGAAAACAAACAGCACTTTTTTCGATAGGGAAATTACATCCTGTTGCTGAATATGAAACTACAGCTCTGTTCAATGGCCCTTTGACAGCACTGAAAGTATATATATTAATTTGTAAGTGTAAATGAAATGTAAATAAAATATTCAGTTCAGTCTAGCCACACAAACCTCCCGGTAGTATCTCAGTGCTGGAACCCAGTAGACATATATTTGGATTCCATATCCCAGACCCTGAGCTAGCAGCATTTGATACCTTTGTGGGTAAGATTTACTCAGCTGCTACGTGGTGATATTCTTGTGGTGAAAAGCATAGTACCAACTGGTTTATGGGATGGTACTGGCTTTGGGGGAGAAGGGCTCCTTTGGGATTTTTGCTTGTTTTCTTATGGAAAGAGGATCCTTCGATACTTTGCAGCAATAATCCCAACTATTGCAGTGTGAAGTTATATTTCTGCAGTGGTTAGGACTGTGGTGCTTGTCTTTGCAAGAGGATTGTATTTCCAACAGGACACAAACTGATTTTTTTACCATCTGGGGAGCAGTAAGGAAAGCAGCTATAGAAAATGAGTCCAGTTGGCAGGCACCATGCCAGTCGTTACTACACAGACCCAGAGCTGGCAGCTGGGGAACACGGTTCTAGCCGCAGCACCATTGGCTGCCCTGTGGGCTGCCCCACCAGCCCCTGGCTCCTTCAGGGCTGAACGTACATGGTGACAGCAATGAAGATGCTTACATTTCTTAATGAACACCTTCCCAGATGAAATTCAGCATCAGTCACCATGAAGCTTGGAAAACCCATGGGGACTTTGGGGCTCACAGACACACAAGCTCACTGGAGCCCCTAAGTTTCTGTGGTCCCAGCGAGAGGACCCCTCCACCTATCACAACAGTGATCTGCTGGCAGCCAGCAGATTTCTTCCTCCTGCCAGTAAACGTGCCTAGGCACTGAAGGCTGCTCTCACCATCACCACCTGCAAAGTAGGTCTGCAGCACTACCCAGTCAGCACGAGAGTGCATTACTTCCCCTGTGTGCTCTGCACGGCAGTAAATGATTTACCCCAGGGCAACACCATGGAGAACAAGGCCCTGGAATTGTGCCTTTAGCTGTGTTCCTGCCGGGCAGCCCCCACAGAGCCCTCCCTGGATGGCTCATCCTCAAAATGGTGTTTGGGGGAGAAAGGTTGG
>NW_010408666.1:16154-19329 GCF_000710305.1 Buceros rhinoceros silvestris | reverse complement strand
TGGGGGGCAAACGCTGGGGGGGGGGGGGGAGCGATTGTGTGACTGCACAAAGCCCGTTGAACAGTTAATGCTTTAACCTTGCGTATAATTTATACAATAAACAAAGTCACATGTTTCTCTAATAATTTAGATGTAAGCAAATGTTGATTTATTCAGGAAGGCTACTGCCAGCAGCAAACCCTGCAGCACTGAAATTTGAATTAAACTAGGACAGAAGCAGGCTAGTCTATAATAACATTTGTATAATTTTATTTTTGCCCTTGGCTCAGTTCATTTCCTTCTACAGTAGATGCATGAAATTGGTTCTTCAGCCACCTTTAGCTGATGTTCATTGATATCGGGGGTAGGCAGAGAAGCAAGAGAATGTAACCTTTTTAGACTTTGTGTTTGCAATCGTAAGGCCGTGAATTCTTAGGTCATTTATGACAATAATTTTCTTCTCTGCCTTTCCTTTCTGCAGTGCTCTCTGAATGGCTCCATTTAACCTGGAGTGATGGGACTTTTCCCCCCATTATCTTTTCCTTCATGGAGAATTCTAGAACCGAGCCTGTTAAACAGATGCAAATATTGTGTTGTTTTTATTCTTTTATTCAGGCTTGAGGGCATGAAATTGGAGTTCTCTTACTCTGCCTTCAACATGAAGGAAGGGGACTGTATGATACTTTTAAAATGATGGCGAAAAAAATATGCACTAGTACAGACATCTGGAATGGAACCCTTGGCTTTTTTTCCAACTTTGCCTTCGAGGAGGAGAAAATACCCTGGATAATGTAGAAGATGCAGTGCAAGGCAGAGGTTCTGTCAGGAGTTTCTGGTGGCAAACAAAGCCCTGCTTCCAAGCCCCAGAGGTTTCACAGTGTCAGAACACATAGATAAATGGCTTTGCTTTTGACCAGGGTACCCACAATAGGTTTCCAAGTGACGTCAGAGGATCCTGCTCTGCGAGTGAGATCTTCTGTTCCTAGGCTGGCCGGCAGCCAGCACCGAGCAGGACCACGCACCACCCCATGCAGAGGGGAGAGGGGAAGCCTGGTGCTACCTGGCTGTGAGCCCACAGGCCCTCTCCAGCACTGGGCTGATACGCCCTGGGCACCCTGCCCGAAATGCTTCCAAGGGCGTGATGTTCACTTTGGCTGAGCCAAGAGGAACCCTCTGAGGCTGAGGGGACATTATGGACAAGTAAGTGAAAGCAGAGTGGTGGCCGGAGAGCAGGGCAGATGAGGGGAGGGAGAGGGAAGCTAAAGGCAGCTCTGGCGTAAGAGCGATACTGTCTCTGTCCGGCAATGCCACAGGCATCATCTTCTACCTGCAGCCAGGATGGGCACGATTGTCGCATGGGGCTGACTCAAGTTGGTTTTTTCCAGACGTAGGCCTGGCCAGGCGCAAACACGTGATGGCCTATCGCGTACTGAGGTAGAGGTGCTCTTGTGCGTGACACCCGGCGATTTCATGGCCCTGCTATTCACTAAAGAGTAACGTCATTTTTGCAGTCCTGTAGGTTGCAAAGAAAAGCTTCTTACCACGAGTCAGAATTAAACCAAGTCCTGCGGGCCCAGGGGAGTTTCTGGGACTTGCATCCATGTCTCCACAGACAGACCCAGGAACTTGTCAGTGACAATCTCAAAGATCAATCCAACAGAAGTTTGAGCAGGAACAGCCATCGGATGAGTCTCAGTAGTGGGCTGTGTCTGACTGCCAGGATGGGGAATGCCAGCCTCAGGCTGATCCCTTGAAAAAGTAATATACTGCCTCTCCTCACCACATAGTGACCTAAAAATGGTGCCAGCCTGTGTCTCTCCAAAGGCCCTATTGCCTCAGGAGTAAAACCTGAAACAGGACAGCTTTACAGCCCTAAATCCTAACAGTACATGACCTATGGATGCCTTGAATCTACGGCCTCACATCACCCATCTTACACTATTGTACCTGGAAACTAGGGGCCATGACATATCCCCCTCCAAAAAGCTTTCCCTGGCTGCAGACCACACCGAAGGGAGGAGAGTCACCTCTGCGTGACTGCTGTGTCCATTCAGCTCTGTCCATGACAATACAGGTAGACCTTTGTTCCAGCCCTCGCTCCTCTCCCTCTCCCCACATGCTGGTTACTGCAAGCAAGAAAAGGGCAAGTTGGGGGTGTTTCCTTTGTCAAAGCATGAGGGAAGCGGGAGCAGACTGCAGCACTACCAGCCACAGCCTCCCCAGGCTGCTCCTTAGATAGCACAGCCATGTGCTGACCCTGACCTGGGGCAAAGTCACAGCTCAGCCCTTAGTTCCCTTACTATTAATTAAATTATTGGAGGAGATCTTCAGCTGGACTAAATATTCATTGCTCCTGGCCCTCACCCACTGGTTCCCAACAGCACACAGAAGTAGCCACACTTATGCTGTTAACACTGAACTTGGATTGCACTTCTGCGGTCAAATAAATAAATATCACTGCATCCCATTTAGCTCTGTTAATGCCACATTAAGAATGGCATGTGTTTTGACATTACCACCCTTTCCACTTTTTTTTTAAGCACCATAAATGAAGCATTAAAAGTCCTAATCCATCAAGGTGACATCAGATCAGTGGACTGTGACTTTTATGACATCAGAGCAATTGATTATACGACTCTTTTATGCGTAGCTTGCTATGCAATGATTGCTCTTTCCTCCATATATTACATCCTAACATCCTGGAATAATCTCAAGAGATAAAAAGAAATCACTGTGAAGCAGTGAAGTACAGTAGTTACAGAATTGCCATAAAACTGTCATAAAAATTGTGGAAACAAAAATGCCTTTAAAGATGGCAATGTTCCATTATGGGTCCCTAGCTAATGGTCTGTACTTGCCCTATGCATACCTGACTATATTTACTGCTCCTGGATATTTCTGTACCTTTCTCCCAGAAGCTTGTAGGGTTACCAAGACATGCAAAGCTGTTACTCTGCATACTGTGAGTGCCTGTATCCCATTATGTCATCTCTAACAAGTGAAGTGTTGCTTGTACCAGGCTAAATTCAGGGCTGCTTTTCAAATAGAAAAAAAAAAAAAAAAAAAAAGCTGACAGAGAGGTGTAAGCCGTTTGCTGCTTATAAATCGCTGAAAGAAAACAAATACTCTAGTGCTTATAAAGAAAGGTGCTGTTAAAATTAGATCGAAGGCACAGAGTAAGTAGCTCTTTACTGCT
>NW_010408666.1:0-16058 GCF_000710305.1 Buceros rhinoceros silvestris | reverse complement strand
AAGCTCTGCCCACAAGATAGAACTCCAGCTGAATTCTTTACTATAAAATCAGATGTGCCTGAGCGCAGCTAACATGCAAGGTGCTGGGGTACACAGCCATGTGTGTTCTCGTGCTCTCCACGCTATGTTACTACTGAGAACAATGGCCAAGCCGGTGTTTCTCTTTCTCAGACACAAATGTGGCCTTTGTTCCTCTGTAGGAGGATCAGCCCCAACAGGCAACATTAAATGCTTTTTATATTTCTCCCCTTTTTTAATCTGAAGGCAATTTAATGTAAGCAAAGAGGTGCTACATTTATAAGGAAGGTGTAAGTCATCTGAGATGTTTATGCCTTGGGGTCCTGAAAGATGAGCTCTGGCAAATCTCGCCACTGCTGCTGCGGCTGTCTGCGCCCCCAGCTCTCCACCCATGCTCCCTGTCCCTGCCTCCAAGCAGAGGCACAGAAAGCATCATATGCCCTCCCTTCTCCAGCTCCCCGGGCTTCCCTGGGGAGTGAGGATGGATGTGCACCATGGCACCTGTCCCCACAGGAGCTACAGAGGCACAGTCATCCCACTACCTCTGGAAGAGGAGGGGCAGGTGACCAGAGCATGTGTTGTTAGAGCATGTTGCTGCTATACATACGAGGGGCACCTATAGTTCCTTCCCTGGATTGTCTTTGTCACTAGAGCAAAACAGCAGCTTCATTAAATACTTTAACACCTTTAAAATACTTCAGGATCCTTACACAAAAGGCACTAGGGAAAAGACATATTTCTAACAAAAAATCCACAGGTAGCCAGGAGTACAAACATTCTCTAGTCACCCTCAGAAATGAGGTAGTGGGAGAAAAGCAGCACCTCTCTGGCCGGCTTTCTCCAGCCCCTCTAAGCGTGGACACACACACACATACACATCCCTGGGATCATCAAACCGTAGATGGACAGGCCATTGCTGGAGGGAGAAAATAAAATCTGTTGGCCCTTTAGCCAAGATTGCCAAGCAGGGGAAGCTGCAGTGAGTTCAGCAGCCTAAAACCCAACCTTAATGCATGGTGGGACCTCTGGAAAAACGCTGGTGCTGAGATTCACCATCTGCTTCCAGGATGGTTTGGTGCTCACCAGGAACAGGGATCTGGAGGTGAAATATTCCATGCCCTCTTTCTTCTTCCTCTGTCCCTCCCAGACAGGCATATTTGGCAGGCTGAGAGACAATCTAAGCTATCTAAGATGATGAATGATTAGTACTTATCTGTCTTTCAAGGAGCTGTGCTCTGTTTTATTAGGGTGAGAGGGGAAGATATGTGTGGCTGGGACCTTTACAAGTGTCCTTTGTAGGCTCCAGGGTGATTCCAAGTGTAGCTTACGGCATAGGATATTGACAACAGAGCCCAGCTTGAAGACCTACTCGTAATCCACACTAATTTATATGCAGACCAAGCAGCAACATTATTGTTCAGCTGGGGGCATATTTAATTGCTGAATGTTCTGCAGATGTCTTGCAGGCTGTATAGATAAAGGCATTTAAGTTGCTGACTTATAACAGCACATCTTTCTTCTTTTAACATAAAAATTCCCACCTTCTTTGATGGATGCAGAATTTTTAGGACTGCAATCCTGTGCTGTCCTTTAGAATATTTTAGCGAATGTTAAACTCCCCAGCACCGTGAGGGAGCGGCTAAACTCTGATGCCTTTTCAACTGGGAAAAAAAATGAGCTTCATTACTGTAAAAGCAGTGCTGTCCCATGGTATGAAATTGAGGAAGGTCCACAATTGTGTCTTTAAACCCAGCAGTGTGACTTGTCAGGCTCCAGCCAGACACTGAAGTGATTCCAGTTTATCTAAGAGCAAGCAGTCTGCTCGGTGCTGAATAAGATGTACAAGAAGTCAGGAGCCTTGCCCCAAGGAGGCTGCAAGCCAAGGGCAGTTGTGCAAAGCACTGCTGGTGCCAAGGGTCCAGCACAGCCCCCCTTCACAGCAATGCTGGGAGGTGGCAAGCAATACAGGATTAGGCCCATGAACTTAAAGCTCTTGTCTATTGCTAGTTCCTGTCTTACACTTAAGGATAAATACTGCATATTGTCTCTTGTTTCATGGTTTGTTTTCTTTTTTTAAATCCCTCCCAACTTTCAAGAATAATCAGATTTACAAATGGATGTCCCGTGTATTTGTTTAATAACACCTACAACATCTTTTCCGGCTTGCATCATGCCAAGACACCTCTGTCCTAGTGACATAGGTGTCTGACAGTTTGTCAGGGAGATAGCCATAAGTTAGGCAGAAAACCGGACTCCATTAAAAAAACATAAAAGCTGGGAGGAGGCAACTTGATGTGGCATGGCTGCCGGCGATGAGGAAGCATGAGTGCATACTGGAGCTTAGAAATAGAAAGTGATGTCCTCATAAAAATATGGCTTTAGGCTGGTGTGCCACTAGAAATTCTTCTGTCAGTTTAGAATATTTAGCTCTAAGGGATCGCTACTTTCAAATGGATCTTTTGATGCAAAATAGGCTGCACAGACGGAGATAGTGTTGAAGAAGCGAAAGCCGCAGTCACTCTCAGTTATGCTTCATAAACTGAAGATTTTTAGATAGGCTTTTTGACCCCAAAGTATTGCGTGGGCAGGTGGGTTACCTTACCGGTGTGTTAGGTCTCCGGGCCCTTCTAACTGAAAACTGCTACTGATGCCTGGGCAGCTAAATAACACTGAAAGCTTCAACACTGCTGGTTATCAGGGGAACCTCTTTAGCCTAATTTGAAAGCTCAAAGCTCCAGGCAACTGAATTTTTTTTCATTACAGGCTCTTTTGTGTGATGTTCCAATGCAGTATATCCAATCAATGATGCGATATCACGCACTGTACCATCATGTGGATGTTTATTCCCCCCGTGTTTTGTATTTGACTTGTTAAACGGCAAGAAGAGTTCAGGGAACAAACGAAAAAGCAAACTCCTCAGCTCCCCTGCTGCAGAAATTTTAAACTAGTGAATACACAAGCCTCAGTGCTCCAAGAGAAATGAAAAAGAGCAGAAAGTGAAAATATATACATATGTATAGACATGAACAAAACATGAGCCACAGTCATGGAAATCTGGGCTCCAATGTGGCAAACAAAAGGGGTTATTCCTCCAAGCAATATTTGTGCCGTAAAATTTAGGACATAACAAGGCTGGTTTGTGATCACGCTCTAGATTCCACTATAAAACTGTGTAGTTCCAGTACAGTGAATTCTACCAAATGATATGGGCAGGCTGGTTTGGAGGATTTTTTATTATTGCATCTTCCACAAGTAATGTTAAAGGTAGTCTGGATGGGGGAAGGGGGACAAGACGAATTATCAAGATACTCATTCTTCCTTTCTTCTGTAATGCCGCTCACACACACCCTTCATAATTTAAGTTCATTTGGGGAAATTACAATTGTGAGGATTCTTTCCACATTGATTTTTCTTAACAGAAATAATAATGGGCCAGATCTTCAGATAAAATAAATCAGCTCAGACCATTTCATTTACACTGTGCCATGTGTAAATAATGTCAAATTGATTTTATTTATTAGGATGCCAAAAATAAAAGTAAGAGCAAGCTCCATGATGAATGATTCATTTACAGAAGGTGCCTGATGCCGCCTGAGGTTTTGGCCCAGAAGAGCAGGAGCAGCGTATGGAAACTCGATTATTTTATAACACTTTTGATTTAATTTGTTGTGAGCTACTACATCCAATCCAGTGCTAAAAACATACAAGATGCTTCAGGACTAAGAATTCAAGCAGGACTCGATTAAAGGATTTTAAACCTTTGGAACAAAGATTTCAGCTCAGCTCAAACCAATGCTTACATTAACAGCATTTTTCAGTGTTTACAAGATTGTTCTTCCAGTCTGGTTTCTCTTGCTGCTCTGTTGTGAAGCGAGCCATGAGCCTGTATTTTGGATGCTGTAGTCCCTGGTCAGTGAGATAACTGTAACACTGGAGCTGCTCTGTGTCCTTTCACTCGGTCACTCTCAAACGAGAACTCGTATTAGAGTCTGCAATGATGAGTCAAACGGGCAATGAAAAGCGGCAGGCATCTGACGGGGGCAAGCTTCCACGATGCACACTGAGCTGTTTTCTTATACCAGGAGAAGAATCCCTTCTTTTCCTGGCTTGATTCTGCCAGTGCTTAGTGACAGCTGATGGTACTGATAACCTTGTGCTGTCATTGACATGAGCCAGGCGAAAGGCTATTCTATCCTGTGCTCACCATTGTCCTGGAGTGTTTACCGGGTAGCTGGATCTTACTTTAATTTTTGGCATCCTAAAAGATAAAATCATCTTACCACTATTCGTACATTCCACGGACACAAAGTGTCTGTGGGGATACACTGGCTTCGGGTTCAACCAATGCTGCTGTCCCTGTCACTGTGTTAGCTCTCTGCCAGGTGAATCTTCACAGTGAGTTCACGACGATTTTGTTGGTTTCTGGAAGATGTCATCAGTGCAGCTGCGACAGTGAGGGTATTGGGAATGAAGCAACACTTATACATTCACATTGGGTGTATTAATCTCCTTTACAAGGGTAACACTATCCCAGATTAAAGTATTGCCAACTTAGTAAAAAACTCACTGCTGACGTCGGCTGGATGTAATGAGATGACACCTCTTTTCTCTCTTAAAGTCTTCGGCATAAGAGTAACAAATCCAGAGGGACACCAAGAGGTGTTGATCAAATCCACGCCAGAAGAGCAAAATCTTCCTTCGTACACCTACCTGTCTCACTCTCTGTATCCACATGGTTCGGATCTGTTTGTCCACCTTTTAGCTGTTTTCGGCCCGTGTCATTTGTAAGCGGGGGGGGGGGGGGGGGTCAGCTGTGAAAGCAGCAGAGGGGAGAGCGCAGCGCGCAGGTGGGTCAGTTCTGTGGCTGGGGGGTGTGGGGTGGGGGGGGGGGGGGGGGGGCAGGTAAACATAAGGAGGTGACAACTGCTACTCAGGATACTCAGTTGAATAATGAAAAAACAGCTCTCTCTAGACAGGAAGCATGGCGGAAAAGCAAATAATTACATGATCAGGAAGCAAGATGAGCCAGCTAACCTCCCATCCCGGGGGGGTGGAAAGGATTTAAAGGCCTGTCCAGGTCTGCGGGGAATCTGCAGTCCCCAGGAGTCCTGGAAATTGTGCCAACATCTGCCAAAATGTGCCTGGGGAGGCACAGCATCGCCTACCTTCTGGATTCTTCTCAAATCTGAAGTGAAGCTCAGCAGAATCGAAACTAAATAAAACTGGAGGGTTTAAGCATTCACCCTGTGAATGCACAGGGTATAACCAGACACTAACTGGAAAAAAAAAATCAAGTAAGGACTGTGTTTATCTAAACACCGTAGCTAAGAGATTTATGACTCTACGTGTGTTACAAACCCCATACTCACATGATGTAGCAAGTAACACTAGGAGGAATGCTTTCGATACAGTCAAATTTAATCTAGTAGAGAACTACCTACGAAATTCAATACAGCAGTGACAGCAACTGTTTTACCTACTCCCATCTTATTTTGCCTGTTGATACATGACTAGTTGGGTGAGACATTTTTCTAAAACCTCATGATCCAGACATTCTGGAAACACCAGCATACCCACAAGCAAGAGTCTGCCCTTTGGCTGCTGTTTGTTTTCACTTTGTGCTGGGGGATCGTAACGTGCATTTCTGTCAAGTCGTATGGTAGCAAGTATGCTCAAATGAATGCTCATCCTAACAATATTGTCAGAAATAACTCATTTTTCCAAATGGCAAATTAATACTGCCGGCTTAATCTAGTGTAATAACAATATGGAGGCTTTAGGCCTCAGTTCAGCAAAGCATTTCAATGTCCTTAAGTATCATTGCTCTTAATGAGACTTAAGTCTCTGCCTAAGTGTTTAGCTAGTTCAGTGACTTGAACAGGAACTGAGGAGTAAATGTTCACTGATTAAGTCATACCACCGATAATATGATTTCAGAAAAGAGTGTCTGAATAAAAACTTCTGAGTGTAAAGTTTAAGAGTGCAAGGGAATTAGGAGGCTGAAGGGCAAAATAGAACTCTTCCAGCCGGTGAATGAACTTGTCGCTATTATCCTCTCAAAGGAGGAGCTGGTTGGCATGCTCCCATATAGAACAGAAACAGTAAAAGGTAATCAAATACCATTACATGTCAGAATCTAGCAAGACAAATTAAGAAAACGCCCTTTGAGTAAATGAGGTCATGTCCAAATGGTAGGAAGGAAACAGGTCACCTCCCAGCACCGAGGATCCCATTGCGTACAGGGACGGCTGCCGTCTGCAGTCACCCAGAACAGCCTGATGGCTGAGCAGGGGAATGGGCACCTGGACCTCCAGAGAGCTTTCAGGCAGTCTGTGACCCAACCCAGCCACTTCGGAGTGTGGCATTTACATAACTTCCTGCAATTCTTTCCACAGTCTGCCCAGCAGTCCTTCCAATTTTTGCATTTTTCTTTAAAAAATAAATTATTTTGGGAAACTCAGGAGGAGAAAGCCATTCTGAATAGAGCACTGATTGTATAGCTCATCATTTGAAAATTAGGAAATGCAGCAGTAAGGGGTTTGTGCATTGCTTTGACTGTCTGTTGCTCACAGATGGATACGTATGTGTACACACACATGTACAGATATATGCAGAAGAGCATCCAGTACTACTACTCCTGTATATGATTTCCCATAAAAACTGGCAACGTTTAAAACCTGAAAAATATGTAATGCAACATATTTGTTACCAGTACTAAAAGTCACAGGAAAGTGCAATATGTTTGTTTCCACACTTTTGCTCTGTGACATGATCTGCACAGTAAAATCCGTTTAGAGATAAAAATAGAAACAAGAAGTACAATCCTGGGGTATTTAAATCTATAGGAGCTTTGCTATTAACTTCAGTTTGACAAGAAGTACAATTGCACGAATATTATTTTTTCTCAGGACATACAAAGTATTGAAGTGCGCCAAATAACTCTCTGAAAAATCCAGAAGGGTGGTACACGTCTATTTGCAAGTTCCTCATTCCCGGAAGTGCTATGATTAAAAAAGCCAAGAATCATTACAAGGAAGTTTGCAACTTAAATCTTCCAGTTAGTAAAGTTTTGCAGATAAATTAGTTAAGAACAGAAGATTTAAAACACTCATGTAAAAAAAAATCCTGCAGCTGTGTCGCTGAGGCCATAGAGGGAAGTCGTATTAACTCCACTTAAGAAAGAGAGTGTGCCTTTGTGATCTTACGACATCATTTCTCACTGAAAGCTGGCAGGCGTGCAAGCTCCTTTCACAAACCTAAGTCGTCTTCACCAATATAGGATAGTTAAGATGATTTATTTGGATTTCCTTCAAGCTTTTGACAAGATGCTTTACTAAAAAAATCCTGTAAAAGCTGTACAGTAGAAAAATGGTGTTGTTCTCTGTTGTAAGAAGCAGACGGGGAGACAGGAACTCCTGAGTTCTCCTTGTATTTCCTTTGATCTGTATGCCCCGGTCATAATAAGCCTGACACTTATTCCTTCTGTGGCTTTGGGCAAGTCATATAATCTCTCTGCCTCGTTTTCCTGTCTTGGGGGTTATTGCATGGATTAGTTAGTTGGTTTTGTGAAGCCGCTGAAAGAGTATTGACCCGATTCTCCCAGGGAAGCAGGGATACTCAGCTTCTTGGGAAGTCATGATCAGTAAATTCTAAGGCGTGCTACAGAAAATAAATACCAGGAGAAAAAAGAACGCAGCCTTGACACAGACTACACCTGGTTTAATTCAGCTTGTTCTTGAAGAAGGCTACACACACTAACTCCCCTCCCACAGCTGTCAAAGAAGCCCAGGACCTCCCCAGGCATAATTCAGGTTCTGGGCTGTAGCCAAGTAAGAAGGGAGGTGAGAATGGAGCGCTCCCAAAGGGGTCACTGAAATCGTTCTCAAGTGCTTGTGCTAGAGAGGAAAATAAACAGTGAGGGAGTGGCACTTGATGATGGTACTCATTGTCTCACGCAGCTGAAGAGGACTGTGGGAAGCCTGATATGAATGAAGAAGCATGGGTGTATCCTGAATTTGGGGATGACTGATGACCAAATGGAATTTATCTGGGATGAGCATCAGGTATTAAACATGGGCAAGGTTCTCTCTGTGACCTCACTGATTTTACTTTGACTCAAGTTTGACTTGAATTTGCTGCTCTTTTCATGTCTGTCTGTATGATAGCACAGAGAAATAACTAAGAGAGGATCACTTCAGTGCGAGGCATCAGTGTGGGTGGTTTAGCTGACCAATGAGTTGAAAAGGCAAATCAAGAACATCATTCTTTAAACTAAGAGAGAAATCAAGAAGACCGTATCATGGCCAAGCCATTGATAAGTGGCAGCAAATTCCCAGACAAAGGCAAAGGAATATTTTTTAAGTGTCTGTGACTTTTCCTGATCATTTCAAAAACTGCTATTCTCTGTTGGCTGATGTCAGGAGAGAAAAGGTGGCTCCTGCTGCATTAGCAGAACTATGCTTTTTCTGCTGGGAGAGAGAAGTGCAGGAAACAGAAGGACAAGCCAGTTTTGTCAGTGTGAGTGGCAGCAGTCATTTCTCACTTTGCAGTAGCTATTTGTGTGCACTGGTAGTGGAGTTGCAGAGAGCGGACAAGGCAGTCAATTGCCTTGACATAGAGCCCTGTTCCTTTCTTTGCACCAGCAACTATGCCAGCTTCATCAAGCCACTGACTCTTTGCCAGCACTTTCCTACTGAATCTGTCAGGGAAGCATTCCTATCACAGACGTGGCCTTGTCAGCAACGCTTGCTTGCTGAGGTGTACTTGAGATATGCCTCTTTTGTGCTACCTTCCCTGAACTGTCTTTGGATTTATATTGGGTGATCATCACGTCCTTTTTTTTCTAGGGGCTCGCATTGTACACTCTGTGGTTCAGTTGTTCACAGGCAAACTGAAGGCTGTAAGAAATATGATAACGAACCCCAAAGCAGGCTAGCAGGAGGTTAGCTGACAAGGTAGGACTTCTCTAACATCTGCTGGTCAGAATGGAGAACAGTTGCCTGGAGATACACATTGCCTTTGCATGAAATAGCACAGCAATTTTCAGTGACTGTGGCATGAGAGGGTGAGTTTTGCCAGTAGGGTGTTTTTCCCTGGCAGACATTTTCAGCCTCTGCCTTAGGAGATGACTGTGTCTATTTTCACAGGAAGTCAACTAAAATCCTACTTAAACTTGTAGGTCTCCTCATGCCCTCCTAGCAGCTGTGACAGAAATGGCAGGACATAGATTAAAATATCAATGAGCTATTTTTGACCAGGAAACGAACAAATAAGGATTGTGATCAGTCCAAAAGGTTCATGCCCTTGACTGATATCAGTACCCCAAAACCTACTGTTGTCTATCACTGCTTGGTGTCTACAAGATTCTTGCATGAAACAAGGTATGGGGACATTACTAAAACATGAAAATTACCCTCATAACTGCAGCTGTGATATACAAGCTACATATGGAACCAAGAATGAAGCACATAGTAGCTTAACCTTTACACACCTTTCCTCCTTTGCATAAACTCATCCATCAAGTACGGCTAGAGCAGCTCAGATCCTATAATTCCTTGCAAACCTGGGAAATAAATGGCAGTTGTGTAAAATCGGTATGAGGTGAAAAACTGCTGCTTTTCAGGAAGTGGCGAGGAGAAATTCGTTATTGATTTAAAAGTTAATTTCTCAAAATTATTCCAAACAGGAAAGTACAGCTGCTTACTGTGGATTCTTGTTTCTACGAAGAGAGAGCAAGGAGATGTGAGCCACATCAGTCTTTCAAAGCTCATGCATTGTATTGAAAGTGTAAGGTCATTTCTGTCACACAGAAACATAACACAATCTATAATACACCTTTGTTCTGGAAAGGGAATGTTCCAGACAGCTGCTGTTTCTTTAGCAGAAGGGCAGTGCACATCTCTCTCAAATATTCTTTTTTAAAGTTACACTTTCTCTATAATGAGTCTAGAAAGTTAGCCTGGTTCCAAAATCTCACTCATTACACTCAGTATTTGTAGGTTTAAAACCTTGGCATGGACTGTTTCTGAGGGGTGGATGTAGTAACAGCCCTGTTCAAATTCTATGAACTGCCCCTTTTTTAATCTAAATAAGCTGCTTGACAATCCCAGACAAATGTACTCACTCCCCAACTTTGGGCTATTGAGTACACAGCCACAAATTCAGATTTCATAGCCTGCGCTTCTCTTGCAGCTGTATTGTGTATCCCTCTGAAATATTCCCTCAGCTGAATTGGAGGGTTTATTGCGTAGAAATTTGTACTTCAAATAGCTGTCTCAACGTATTACCATATTATGCTGATATCTCACACTTTCTGGAAGAGTGTGTTTAGAAATACAGCTATATTGAAAGAAAGTACTGTAACATCGATGTCAATTTTCTCTCTGAAAACTCATGATACACTTGAGTAACACTTCTGAAAATGGTGGGTTTAATATTAAAAATCCAGGAGGGAAGGTTGTTGGTGTGTTTTGTTATTCAACAACACCAAATACTTCTGCTCATTGTCTCTGTGTATATAGGTGTGCTCAGGATGTAATTTTTATAGGTAGGAAAGCAGAGAGATTTTGAAACCCAAAGGACGCGCAAAGAGATACACTATCATAATTTTCTGTGTTGCCCCGAAGGTACTTCCATTGTGTTACAGGGCTTCTCATGAGCAGTTTTGGCTCAGGCAACAGGACCATGAAGTAAAACTGAGTGGTTCTGGACTGGATGAACTGAGAAAGAGCCAGATCATAGTACCTCTAGAAACCATGTTTTTTGTTATAGGGTACTGAAATACAAAACAGGAAAAACAAGTTAATCAAATGCTTATTATTTCTCCTTACCGATTTCCCTTCTCCCCCAACATACAGACACAGATACAGATACAGATACAGATACAGACACAGATACACGCACACACACGTTTTACCCTCTTTTCCTCCGTGTAGTCTTTAATTAGAATGAGTCGAGCAGTTAAATTGAGAACGATCTTAGAGCAATTTGTACAATCTCATGAGATATGTTATCAGTCATGCCCTGAATACTTCCCACTTTAACTGAGTGGTTAGACCATCTGAGGTTTCTTCCATGTTCAACCCTGATGGTATTTCACACGATCCAGCCCAGAAAAAGCTTCCAGTGACCATAAGGGTGGATTAGTCCTTTTGCAAAGTGAACTGATTAATCTGAATAAAACACCTGCCTCGCAATGGAAGGAGAGGTTTCAAATGTCAAATGGGGGAAATCCAGTCAAAGTAAAAGAGAGCAGGGTTGGAGGTGAACACTGATTTGTTCTCTGCCCTCACAGGTTGTACAGAATTGGTCCTCTTCCACCTATTTTGCAAAAAAGACAGACTTTTCTGTGCAACAAATGTCTGAAGGCAGGAAACAAAGCCAGTGTGGTACTATCCCGTGCCTCTCTGCAATCACCAAGCAAGCTGAGGGCTGCTTCTCAGGGGAAGGAATAACCGTGGAGGGAAGAAGGAAGCTGAGAATATCAGAGAAATGCAGAGAATTTCCCGAAGTTCATTATAAATGCATATACATGTAAGAGGCAATGACACTGGGGTTAACATTTTCAATCCTACACGCTCACAGGCGATCTTCTAAGCCCTTCTGGTTTTCACCTAGCCACAAGTGTCATGATTTGCATGTGGGTTTGGCATCTCCAGCTCCGTTGCAGACAGAGGGATCTAGGGGCACTGAAGCCTTCTGAAAGACACCTGTGGAAGAGCCCCAAAAACCTGAAGAGAGGCTTGCTGTGAAACTACTCTGTGTTCTCTTGATTACCCATATGGTCTGTAACCTTATCCGTATCTTCACAAGGGACCCAGAAACTCCCAGGAGATTTCAGTACACTAAAACCTGATGTTTCTGGAGAAGAACCTAGTTCAGTCTGGGAACTTTCATACCAGTGATAGCATTACAGAAATAATCTTCATGTTCCACTCCAGTGATGCTTTTCTCCTTAAAACAGCTACCACAGACTCTAGTTTTACTCTCAGCAGATGACTGAGTGAGCTCAGAGTTCAAGAGATTCTGACGCTGTGATGCCGAGAGAAACATCACCTCCTCTTACAGTGACTGGCAGGCAGAACTGTCATATCTGGGCTGCTGAGAGCAGAGCTAAGGGATCCACATGGAAATCCATCGCTACTTCCCCTTCTGTACGCATTTGCATTGCCTAACACAGAGACAACCTCACAACCGGGAATTGTAGTGGGATGTGGAAATACTTTTATTCAGCTTCTGTTTTTTAATTAAGAGCGAAATGGCATAAGTGGTGTAAGTAAGTGCAAGCACTACAAAGGGCTACACACACACAGAGCAGAAGTACTTACTGCTGCTTTATTTCAGCCACCTTCCTGTAGCAGACCCGTGGCTTCATTCCCTGTTATTCTCACAAATGCAGAAGGATGTTGTTGCTTAGGCTACTTCAATGTTTGGTACGGTTCACACTGTTCAATTCATTTCACAGTTAAATAACAAAATCTATTTCTTCGAATACAGCATCAAAATGTTACTGGCAATAATGAAAAAATACATTATTTTAAAGACTCCTTGGGGAAAACAAATCTGGAGAAACCATGCTCATAAATCGCCCCCTTCAAATGCAATGTAAAATCCTTTTTATTTTTCTAAAGAGAAAAAAAGAGCCACTTACGAAATACCTAACATGGGCAACTGTTACTTTCTTTCATGCTTAGTTGTTCTCCTTACTATTTTGGAATCGAGATCACAGCACACATGAAGCCTATAGAACTGCAGGACGGAACTCTCCAAAGAAGGTCAAGCTGACATGGGGACCTTCCTGATGAGAGCCCCTGCACTTGTTTCTGGACAGGATTACAGCTAACTCAGAAATAACGCGCTTTAGCAAGCGGACACAGATGATCTGCAGCCAGTGGAAAGCCTGCCTTTTAAAAAGCAGCAATTTTCCAAACTGTTCACGTTGACAATGGTACAGCAAAACTGCAATAGTTTTCCAGAGGCTAATTATGAACAGGATGATTTGAGCGAAAATTCAAAAATCAAATATTGAGCTCAGTTTGAGCTCATTAAGGTTGGTATTCAGCACTGGTAAAATATTCATAATGCGCAAACACAATGTAGTTTTATGTAAACCTGTTTAAAAAAAGAGAACTCTGAGTAAAACAGAAGAGAATCTGCTTTAGTGTGCTCTCCTTTGTATGCAAATGACCTCCGAGCAGTTAATAAAGGTAAACCTTGCTAACTTGTATAGATATATGTGGCAGCCTTTAGGGTTATATTGATCTCTTGTGAACTGATCCCTAGATCAGAGCACAGCCACGGCAGTAGTAAATCGAGGCCTGAGTTACAGTGGGAAGGCTGCGGATGCTGAGAGCTGCGAGGAGAAAGCAAAGCCAGGGTCTTCCCTCTCCTCTCCTGGGAAAGCATTATGGAAATGTTTAATTTGCACGTGACAAGAGATGCAGACAGCACTTCAGCGTTGCGGTTATCATCGACTTCTCTGAGAATACTTCTATGTTATTCATGTGCTTTTATAGTTGTGATCACCGTGCAGCGGGAAGGACCAGGCTGCAGTCCCACCACAATATGACAGCGGTGGCAGCAAGATCTACCCAAAATGGGTTGTAGCTACCCCAGTGAGCATTTGCCCTATCCCAAGAATGTCATGTGAGACTTAAGCCCATGATTTTCTGACTCAGAGATGAAAGTTTTACCAAATGAGCCTTCCTAGGTGATCAATACATTTTCTTACTTCTTAAGAAATCTCTTATCTAGTGATGACATCATTTAATAAACTCTTTGCTACAGGAAAAATAACAGTACAAGGATATTTTTCACATACTTTAAGGATGCTACATTGCTATTTTTCTTCTCTTTTCTCCACAATAGCCACTTTCAAGCTTGAAATTAAAATTGGTTCCTTTACTGATATTTTTTCACTACGCAGGTCACTAATGAGTGCCAGGCTGCTGCCATGGCTTTATTTATTTACTGGAAAGAGAAGAGCAGTGAAGCATTTAAAGCACTCACATACAAAGAGCCACGAAAATTTTTGCGGTGATACGCTGTAAGACAGAAATAAAGTTAGGTCGAGACACAGGTCTACTGAATTGTAACTGTTCATTTCATCATGGAAAACTAAAGATTTTATTACTGCATTTTAATTGACAAACCGCGAGAATCTTTAAGTTATTAAATCGGCTTTAGAGTGCTTAAAAATGACTCTGCATAACATTAGTATGGGTTGTGATGACCCTGTTCCCCCAAAAGGAGAGAGGCAGAAGTGATTGAGGGAAGTTTTTCCTCTGGTGTGCCACTAGTTTTTGGAAGAATATAAAAATTAAATTTGAAGATGAAGCACCATGGAGTGTTTCTTGGGGCACATAAGTGTGTGGCTACTTAAAATTTTCCCTTTTAATTTCTGTCAGCCATTCCTGGTTGATCAACCTAACCTATTTGTGTTGGTTGTCTCACCCTTGACAAAACATTTGCAAATGGTGTTATTCCTACCTGAGAAGTTCTACCATGTTATTATGCTTTTTATTTAAAGTGAAGTGACAAAAAGAATGTATGGGGATGGATGTATTTTTAAGCAAGAGAATTAGTCACTCCTTAGGGCCGCAGCAACTGCCTTAGGAGAAAAAGGCGATTGTTATATTTTGCGTTACTTTCTTTAAAATACAATAATAAACAATAAAAAGCTAATTGTAGGTATTTGCTGGATACGTCTGGTTCCATTCAGGAGCTTTATCGGGCAGTTTTGGCCTCACAGCCTGGTCTTTTTCATAAGAAATGTCAGCAAAGTCTCTGAATTAATGGACTGTGAAGTGCTTAGAACCATACCGTTTCACCAAAGTACACTGCGAGGATGTGACACTAATGGGAGGTGACCCATGGGTTTATGACAAAACAGTCCACTCTAACAACACCACCACATTAATACAGCTTCCCCACACAGTAGCTTCGAACAAAGCAACACACAGCGGTGTGGGAGGTGGAGAACGGCAGAATAAGGGAAAACTGATCAAGAGGAAGATTTATTTGGTATTATTTAACTGGATAATTGGAGAAGGAAAGTTAGCAGCATTCATGAGCAGTGTCACATGAACTTAAATGGTAAATTCCTGGGTTTGCTTACATGGATTTGTTTCCTTTTAATTTTGCTGCTTTAAAAATAAAATAAAATAAAATAAAAAATGCAATGCAACTCCTTCAATCTTTTTGCAATTCTGCATGGTTGAACATTTGAAATGAGTTTGTGTATCACCCCCAGGCACTGATTCAGACTTGATTGGGGCAAAGCAGACTCCATGTGCTTATTTTTATACACGTCATTTGGGAAGTTATATAGCCAAGGGAACAGAAAATGTGTTGCTCCACTGCCAAATTATCACATATCCCTCGATCAAAACGGGAGGTGATCCTAATCAACAAGTTGTGCGACCTTAGTGCAATGGCAATGTCAGGTCAACTCGGGAAAGTGAAGAGACAGATCTAAATACAAACAAAAAGAAAGGGAGAGACGGAAAGAAAGAAAGAAACAACCAACAATCCTTATAATTATCATCATCTGCTGCTTTTCCCTCTTCTGGCAAAGAAACACTCCATCCATTTGCAGAAATCGCCTGCGGAAACGTTACATCAAAACTAATCACAACGATTAAAATCAGCTTTTCTGTGCAAGAGGAGAGTAAAAAGCAAGTTGGAGGCTGGAATGAGACTGTTTTTTCCACCAAAAAAATTTCAGAAAAAACCCCTCACGCTATATATATATATACATATATCTATCTATATGCACGTTTCGAAGAAGATCAATTTTATGCCCGTGTGATCAGTTAATTTAATTTAACTTTTATTTCGGAGATTGATTCAGACTGGAGGTAGAGACATGAGCTAATTGTATCCTGATCCTTGCCTTGAGGGGTTTCAAAGCCCTGGAGCAACTATTCTCTGTATTTTGCTCTGTCTACCTTAGCCAAGCTATTGCATTTCTCTCTGGTGTAGCGAGGAGAGCAGACCGCTGCCGGGAGAGAGAAATATCGGAAGTGTGAGCTGGGGGGGGG
>NW_010408665.1:0-14387 GCF_000710305.1 Buceros rhinoceros silvestris | reverse complement strand
GAGACCAAGGAAGATAACGATAGATATGACTGACATGCACGGAACAAAACAGTAGGAGCAGGGTTATCAAACTCATTTAAGAATATCCAATACTGAAAAATACTCAACACAACTTTTCTAATTAAAGGTCATATTTTGCAATGCTTTCCTAACTTTTTAAAGAGGTCCACACACAGGTAGATATGTAGAGGTGGGCTCAAAACAAATGAGGGGAAACTGTTGTGCCGCTTACGATAAGTCTGTACACCTCACTAACATAGAATGTTGTGGACTCTGAAATTTTACATAAGTTTCAAAGCAATGGGATGACTTGCTGTAGAAAAAAAAATCCATTGAGGGTTGTTAAATACAACGACAGCATCTGGATTAAAAAACATTAGGAACTGAGGAAATGTTCTGGAATATTCTTTGGTCTGTTCTTAAGCATACCCTCTAGATGTCAGTGTCAAGAAACAGAAGTTAGGGCCAGGCAGATCTTTGTCTTAACATGGTCATTCTTACATTCGTGCAGAAAAGCAATGTATTTTCACACAGAGGAAAAGAAGAAGTGTTATATGAGAGAAAACTGTCAAATTTCAGGTTTGGCTTGGTATCTAAGGAGCATTTATAATACATAAAGTGGGTCTACAATTTATGTGCTAGAAAAGAGATTGAAAGTAAAGAGCTGCGATGATCTTACTACAAATTCATACAAATGTTCTAATATACATTTGCCTTACTAACAACTTATAGCACCTAATTGTTCTGGCATAGTTATCGGCATTTATGCTTGATTAGTTTCTGCATTTCAAAGGTATGGAATATACAAACTTCATTAAATTTAAGGAGAGCAGTAAGTGACAATCCTGTTAATCATACACAGACTATGAAACTAAATTAGCATACGTCTGAAAAGCCTCATTTACACTAATTGATGTGAAATGCTATAAATTGTCAGTGGATGAACACTATCTTGAAGCTGAAAGTGTTTTCAAAGACAAATATAATCTTCTGGGCCAAGATGAGCAAAAAATCTGTCCCTGATTATCATAACAACAATGCTTAGCGTGTGCCAGTTCTGTCTTTGGTACCTGGAAATCTCAGGTTATAACCTTTTGTCATTTGAAAGGGATCATCCAGTTTCCTTTGACAAAATAGTGTAAGAAATGAACTCTCAGGCTCAGGCTTGTTCTTTGGAATGATGATGTATTTCCTCTTAAATATTCAAAGCTCATACTTTCAAACTGAGTTTTATATTACTAAAAAAACCCAAGAGAATACTCTAATTTTTTTTCATCCTATACTGTTCTTCTTCCTTATCTAAAGGATATTTCACATAATAGTTAGAGTCAGGCTTGTTTGAAAATTAGTGCATTTGGAATACAACATACTCTTAGGAAATCTGGGTGGGTTGTCATTGACATCCGTGAGAGTAATGTTTACAGTGGTAGTACCAGCTAGTCCTCCCAGCTGTCCTCCCATGTCCTTGGCTTGGATTAGAACTTGATATTGTTCTTTGACTTCTCTGTCCATATTTGGCAATGCTGTTCTTATTACACCTACAAGAAGAAATGGGAAAGAGAAAGAACAAGTAAACAAAGGGCTGTGATTTTCTACTATTACCTTTTAATACTGGATCTCTTGAACCAGTAATGGAACTCTTCCCAAGGGCTAGATAAGAGTGGAGTTCACGCAGAAACATGCAAATCACCGGGGCATTTCAAAAGTGTGCTCCTCAGCTATTCAGCCATTTAAAATGATTGCTGTCTTTTTGATCAAGACATAAATGGCTGAAAGAGAACGGTGCATTTTTACTAGAGGTGTGAATGGTGTGAGCGTACATTTGCCACATTGGGAGCAAAGAACATTGCTTTGTGAAGAACAGGGCGATGTAGGAACAGGTGGCAATGCATTTCAGAGCCAGCATCTTATTGTTAAGGTATCTTATTGTTTCTATTCAGTCACTTGCCATCACAGTTAAGCTAGCGTGGGCAGGGATGATATTTCTCCTGTTTAAAAGGAGGTCTTTATTAGAAGATCTCCTTTGCTTGAGAAAGTTTTCTTGACATAGCACATAGATGCAGTGTAAACTTCAGGAGTTTCCTTAAAGAAATGTAATTAAAATATCATGACAAGACATTACCCAAATGTCTCTTAATCTTCAGCAATTTTGGATAGCTGATGTCTAAATATGTATATCATAATCTCCTGTCTGGTATGTTAAGGATAAAAGGAAGACTTGTAGAGAGAGAGGTACCACTGATCATAGGATTAGCTTACGAGCATGTAAAAAGCTGTAAGATGTTGGGCACTCAAGCCTTTCTCTTGAAAATAAATGTATAGGAGAAAATGCATTTCTTTGTCAAAATTTTACAAGGGCATATTACATTGCAAAATCCTATGTATTCAGCGGTAGCTTTCAGAAAATGGCTGCACCAATCTGCAGATACCATACAAAATTGAAAAGTTAACCAATTGGAAGCATGCTTCTCGTCTAAGCTACCATTGTTTCAGAAAATACTATTTTCTACTATTAAAACATTTAGGTTTAAAAGCAGACTTTTCCAGCTGGTATTATAATGGGTCTGAAATAGTAAGAAACAAACTTTAAGGGTCACTCTTATAAGATGTAAGTTATCTTGATTTTAGTTGCTATAAGCAACTAACTGCTTTTGTGTTAACAAGTAAGAATAAGAACTGTTAGCTTACAGTACTTGTTCAGAGTCTAGAAATAACTTTGACCTAAATATGCTATTTCTGGAACCCATTAAAGGTTCCCAGTAAATTCAACTGTATAACCGTTTCCTTTCTCTCCACTTGTAACAATGATGGTGATAATGACAACATTAATAATAGCTACTATTTTCTACCTCAGCATGGCATATACTGTACTCCACAGGTCTCGCATATGACTATCGAATACTTAAGAGCACTTAGATACTGTAACACTATCCTCTTGAGACTTTGAAAATAATCAGTGTTGTTCAATGTTTTGTTTGTTCAGAAATCTTGAATTGCAAAACTGTAAAAATTTGTTCATATTCATGTGATATTAATGAAAAAAAAACTTTTTTGTAAATAGGATAAACGTTACTAGGTTTTCTCTTGAATCTTTTAATTCATATTTTTGTGTTGTGGAGACTGTATGTTCCAAAGTACTCTTCAGCATTCTTGGTATGATTATCTTAAGGAGAAAACTGCTATAAGATTTAAAGACATATCTTGTTATACTAGCAAAATACAGTAAGTAGGAAAAACTGAAAATGGGCAGATAGTAGGTTGTGAGCAGGAGATCCACTTCATCTGGTTGTTATACCTGCTTTAAGTATAACTAAGTGGATTTCTCAGAAACATTCCAAATGTTCTTCAGTAAATGAAGAATTGGCTATCACTCTAGTAGTAAAGTTCCAAATCACCCACCATTTATTCCTGTATGGAAGTATAAGGGCATTCTATAATTTTTTTTTCTGTAAAAACCCCTTGTCTCCAACAAAAGAAATCAATTAAAATAATGTTCACGTCTAGCAGTTCATAGGCAATTTTTCCTCCTCAACCTACTATATTTCAAAAGCATAGAAAGTCCCTTGAAAAATACTATTTCTACCAAAATCATTGGTTCATATGGACAGGACAAAGGTAATTTAAAGTTATCTAACCAGCAAAATAGAAAAGCAAAACTGAAGTAAAAAACCATGGGAAAGAAAGGACTACAGATTTTGGTATTACAGCTTCAGCTTCACAAGAATATTCAAAATTTAAAGCAAAGGCTTATTATAACACAGAAACATCATGTGCATGTAATGGTGTTCTGTGTGTTTTTAAATCCTTTTACCTTAAGATTTGACGATAAAGATTGTTCAACTGCAGAAATGAATAACTTTGAATATTTTTTTTTTTGCAAATGTCATCAATATCAAACATACAGAAAACTATGGTCTTGACGAGGCTGCTGAAATAGTATGTATGGGACCTAGGCCAGAAGATATACTTTCCGAAGCTATTGAGCCATAATTTAGCAAGAGATGATCCACTTCTGTGGAACACAAAATCCACATTCTGCAAAAAAGCCTCCTGAATAATATTAACATGCTGACACAAAATAGGATTTCAAGAATATAACTGATGATAGAGGGGACCTTTTAATATAGGAAATTTTAACTTTGTGTAACTAGCTAATGATTAAGTAAGTATGGAGAATAGGTATAGAAAATAGAAACAATGGTATAGGGATGTTGCAAGCAAGCTTGACTAACTTCTTTTGTATAAAGGGGGATGTTGAGGTTTAAAGATTAGCTTAATCAGGAAGAGGACCAGTTTGGGCCGACCGTGAGTCGCTCAGCGGTGAAGACCACTAACAGACAATGTGCGCCTGTCAAAAGGTAAAAAGTTCAACTGAGAGGGAGATGAGGAGTCTTCATCTTACGACCCTTGGACTCTCGTAGCGACCACCAGAGAGCACTGCGCATGCTCAACTGGAGGGCAGACTCATGCTAATAATTTCCGGAACCAATTAGAATAGTCCCTCCTGTGATTAGAACAGTCACTCCTGTGTTAGGAAATGATACATATGTATGCAATGAATGTATGTAAGAAATTTAAGAGCTGGAGCAAGGTGCACATATAGGTGCACATATATGTGCCCGACGTCTTAATAAAGAATATTGACTTAAAAGTCTCATTAGCTATTGAGGTTTTTTTTTTTATCTGCAGTCTTTGCATCACTGAGGTCAGAATATGGACTAGAATACAGAGCCTAAGAAAAATTTGGAGACATCTAATCATAAATAAGAATATTGACCTCATAAATACATCAGAAAATTGGGTGGAAAGAAGTTGGTTAAAAAGGACATTTTAGTAACAAAACAAAACACACGGAGGGAGGATAAGGGATATTATTTATCTTAAGAGAAGTTCTCTATGTTAAAGAAAATGCATTAAAATCAGAAAAGCAATTTCATAGCATCAAAAAAGTAACTCCCACAAATAAGATTTGAGGCCTTAAAATGCACCAGTCCGTCAGCTGCTCTCTAACAGGGATGGTAATGCTTTTAACCTTCCTGCAAGAGCAATAGAGCTAACTCTCCTGTTTCTACAGTTTGCTCACCTCCAGCAAAGGACTGCAAAAAATTAGGTCAGTAAAGAAGAAGGGGGCAGAAGTGACATTCAGACCCATAAAGGTTAAAAACTATTTAAGTTTACCACGTTCACATCAGAGTAAATATTTATTACCTACCAGGAATGATTTGAGAAAGGAGTATGTGTAAAATCATGGCATGCCAAATACAATCCTTATTTCACATATAAAGTTATGGTCAGTGGTTTCACCATTATCATTTTGTGATGCAATCTTGAGGTAGTAATAGAAATTTCCACAAACATATCAACTTTTGTGTGGTGGTAGCTAAAAAGGAAACGAGGTTCAGAACTGTTTAGAAAAGAATGAAGAGCAAAAATGTTATGATTAAACTATTTTATACATCCATATGAGATGCATTCTTGAATATTTTCTCATCCTGAGAAGGAGAGTGTGATCAGTGTTATAGAATGGCTTCTATTTAATGAAGTCTTCAGTCTAGAAAAGAGGCAACTGGGGGAGAATATGGGTCTATTAAGGTCATGGAGAACTGCTAAATAGGAATTCAGTGTCTAATGCAATGTGAAGTGTGAGGTATGAAATAAGAGGTGTCATGTTTCAAAGAAGCAAGAAGACCTGGTTCTTCACTCAAAAAAAAAAGTTTGCTGTGGAATTTCTAGTCACTGGCTGTACAGATACTGCGCTCCTGGAAAAGTCAAGTCTCCTGGGAAGTGGAAAAATTATGGAAGAGAAGTCCTTCAAGAGCTTTAGTTACATGGACACTGCTAATCACTCAGGAACTGCGCAAGAACAAGTTTTTGAAGATTAGAAGAGTTAAGGGGAGATATCATTAAATGCTTCTTCTATTCTTTACTAGAGCTGAGCAGGCCATCACTTTTGGAAACATGATAAGGGCAGCAGGGACCTTTGGTCTGACCAAGTATGGATGTGCTTACATTCTTTAAATAGTACAAAGGAAAGTCTCAATATTGTCACTAGAAACCAAGAGATGGCAAAAAAGCCAACAACAGCACCCTAAAAAATGCTTACCCACCTGACAGCAGTTCTGAGTTTGTCTGTCATTTGGTACCCAAATGGCTTTCTTCCCCTTTCCTGTCAAAAACACTCAAGGTAGAAAAAATCTGCACTAAAAAACTACTGAATAATTTCCTTGGTTATAAAATGAAGAAATGGAAGTGTCAGAAGACTTGTACAGCTGCCCAAGAATTCTGGATTTTAGAGCAAATCATTAAGCAGCATCCTGTTCATTATTATTCACATACTGTTTATCTCTACTGGCATTGTTAGACCCACAGGTAACTCTCATATTGTGACTGAAATAATGTAAAACAGATTATAGCACATTACTGTTGCTGGTAGAAGCATGATCTATATGTTTTTTTGTGGTATGGGATTTTAAGCTATGCTGGGCTAGCTGTCTCATGAATCTTTGTTTACAAATGCATACATTCTTTTACCACCAAGGTCAGCCTGAGTAATTCATTAATGATACTAATAGACAGATGTGGAAACACTGGGTTTATATGATGTTCTGAGGTAACAGGATACAGGCCATCACCTATGGTCACTACTGAGTAACAGATGAGGGCACATGATAGATCAATTCAAAGTGGCACAGGAAAAGAAAGTTCTTTTTCAAGTATTAATAACTATTAATTTCTTTTTCTTAGGAAACTTGTACTAGAGCTCCAACTGTGGCTCCGGTAAAGGTTTTAGTTGCAGTTGAATTCTCCCTCATTCTTTGCAAGACTGAAATAAAAAGTAAGTATAAAGGTAAATACCTTTTTTCCCCCCAGACTCTTGAAGAAGTCCCATTTCAGTTTGAAAAGCAAAATTGCTCACTGCAAATTGCAATATGACCTCCTGCTAAATGGAGCATGTGACAAAGGAATGTCCCCATTGAAGGTAGTGCACTATCAGCCTTATGAGGCTCTCAACACCAGACTGTTGACTGATTAAGGATAAAGGTTTTTTAACACGCAGTCTGACATTCAAATACAGCTTCAGTGAAAGGAGAAACTATTTGCTGAAAGGGGCATATGGACAACTATCCCTGTAACATTCAGAAAGGGACAATGCATAGCATTCACCATGTAGGTTATTGGCTTCTTAAGTGAACTACTAAATCGAGAAGGAAGAATGACATTTAGAAATATAGGGCAAGATACCTAATTAACATGTCTACCAACCTTCCAAATACTCCAGTCTCTTTAAATGTGTTATTCTTTTCTGCTCACACATCCAGACAAACATACTATGCCCCAGGAAAGGAGGAGATGATTAGCTGTTCCACATTCTCGGATTAGTTCTATATAGCAAAACAATCATTGCTAGAGAATTTCTGACTGTAAGTTCAGCAAGTAAAAATGGTGATAAAAAAGAATGTTGATCCAAGATACAAAACTGAATCACCAGGAAACAACACCAAAAAATAGAACGCATGTAGCAGATAAAGTTTTAGCTATAAAAAAATGGTAAAGCATTAAAAAAAAAGTGTGTTTACAACAGATTATAATTCATTCAAAAACTAATCAATACTCAATCACATGTAAAGAAACTCTACTGGCTTTTGGCTATATCAGCCCAGTCCATATTTATTCAGATACTGCCCACAAGAATCAAAATCCAAAGTATAACTCCCCTACTGTTGCCAATAAACTATTTACCTGTCTTCGGATCAATGGAGAAATATGGTTGCCCCTGAAGAATGCTGTAGACGACTCTAGCGCTGTTTCCATAAGTGGGATCATCAGCATCTGTTGCCTTTACTTGAAGCACATATGCTCCTGCAAAGAAACACAGGTAAACGCATTTTCAGCATAGAGCGGCGATAAGGGATACTTCACATGTTAGTCCTGTTGTGTGTAGGGGTAAATCATACGTCGCAAATATTCGGGGCGGACGATACGACAATCTATGTGTGCACACAAGGCCTTTATTAAGATACAACTGCAGCAGACGGCTGCAGCCCCTACACACACAACTTCTAAGTGCTAACTGCTAACTAACTGCGCAGTTTCTTCCTTATCACATCTATTTATAGTTTCTAAGTTATCTTACATATTCTGGCTGGATTGGTTTCAAGTTCACTGTCCTGCCCAGAAATGAGCTGGCTTTCCAATCACCTATTGACACAACCTCTCGATCTCCTCCTAAATAACACACCTCCTGCTGCTGACTGACAGCAGGCTTACAGGGCTGCTTCCCGCACCGGCCGGGGGGTCACGCCCACACTGTGCTAGTGGATTCTGTTGCCATTCTTCTTCAACTGGAAACAAGGTGAGAATAAAACAATCAATTCTTCAGCTCCATGCTAGCAATCATCTAGATAACAGCTGTGGCATAATGGGAAGGAAAGGGGAAGTTGTCCATCATCAGAAGATATTTATAAACTGTTTATGATATATGTATTATTTACAAAAACTTCTGACTCAATATATATAGGATGGAGGTCTGGGGAACCACAATACTGGATTTGAAAAAAGATTATACCCTACAGTTCTGTGAATAGGCAGATAACTGTGGAGGTAAAACATGTGAGTTGCCTTCAAAACAAGCGTTGCTTAAGCAACTCCTGAATCTGCCAGTGAACCAATCATTAAGTACCTTAAAAAACTATAGTGCAGACTCCTAAACGTGGAACTCAGATTCCTATTCTAGAATGAAATTGTTTTGTTCATCCAGTTGTCTTCAAAATACAGACCTGAAATTTGTAATCAATATTAACTGATACATTGAAGCTGCAATGAGACAAAATAAATCATAAATGTGATTCAATTTTAAGGAAGTTATTTTAGAAGAAAGCATCGTGTCTTTCAAGTACTTGTTAGTTAAATACCAAAGCTTATTTTCTATCCATTTCAGTTACAATTCTGTACCTGTATTTATCAGTCTCAGAGCTTTTCTTTTAATCCTTAGAGGTTAAATTAAGGGAAAAATAATTACAGTGTACTTTGAAAAGGACTGTAGGATATATTAGTTTGTTACGCCAGGTCATATTCTGAAGGCAGATTTAGCTCTGGAAAAAATGCTGCAGTGATTTTCTTGTGCAAAACTTATATATCCTTTAAGAACATTTAACCTTTCTATGAACAGTGTCAATTTATTAATTTATTTATAGAATTATCAATAAAATACTAACTTATTTACTCTATTACTCTATCAAATTAATACCTAGACTATATCTGCTTTTGACTCCTTATGAATAAATGGCATTTCATTATTGTTATAAAAAAGATCAAGAAGGAAAGATGATCTGTATTTAATAGATAAAAAACCTATTTATATTTTATCTCATTATGCCTATCTTTTTATGCACATGGTAGAGTATTTAAGGTCTACTCAGATTTGCAATAAGTAATATCCCACAATAAGTCATATGTGATGAATAAGATACATCAGTACGACGCCACCTGCTAGCATAAATGGAATTAATAAATGTATTTTCTCCATGTGAAATAAAACCAAAAAAATCCACCACAAATCCAACAATTATTATTTATTTTGATGCTGTCCTGCAAAATAACCTTGTCTTTAAAATGCGGAGGCACAGTTTTGATGGGTGGCCCACTCAATGGAAAGGAATTGGCTGGGGGATCACACTCAAAGAATTGTGATCAACAGCTCGATGTCCCGGTGGAGATCGGTGATGACTGGTGTCCCTCAGGCATCTCTGTTGAGACCAGTGTTGTTTAAGATCACTGTCAGGGACATGCACAGTGGGATTCAGTGGCTCCCATCTGCAAGTTTGCAGATGACACCAAACTGAGTGGTGTGCTTCATACTTTAGAGAGAAGGGATACCATCCAGGGGAACCTTGACAGACTTGAGAGGTGGGCCCACGCAAACCTCATGAGGTTCAACAAGGCCAAGTGTAATGTTCTGCATATGGATAAAGACAATCCCAAGCACAAATACAAATGAGTGATGTGTATTGAGAGCAGCCCTGCAGAGAAGGACTGGGGGGTATTGGTAGATGAAAAATGCAGTATGAGCCAGCAATGTGTGCTCACAATCCCGAAAGTCAATTGTATCCTGAGCTGCATCAAGAGAAGAGTGGTCAGTTGGTCAAAGGAGGTGATTCTCCCCCTGTACTCCACCCTTGCGACACCTCACCTGGAGTACTGTTTTCAGCTCTGGGACTCTCAGCATAAGACAGACCTGGACACGCTCGAAAGGGTCTAGAGGAGGGCCACAAAGATGATGAGGGGGCTGGAGCACCTCTCCTACGGTGTCAGGCTGAGAGAGTTGTTAGTGTTTAGCCTAGAAAAGAGAAGGCTGTAGGGAGACATTACAGAAGCTCTCCAGTACTTAAAAGGGGCCCATAGGAGAGGTGGGAAAGGACTTTTTATCAGGGAGTGTAGTGACAGGATGAAGAGCAACGGTTTCAAACTGAAAGAGGGTAGCTTTAGATTGGATACTAGGAGGAAATTCTTTACTGTGAGGGTGGTGAGGCACTGGAAGAGGTTGCCCAGAAAAGTTGTGGATGCCCCCTCTCTGGAAGTATTCAAGGCCAGATTGTATGAGGGTTTTAACCATCTGGTCGAGTGGAAGGTGTCCCTGCCCATAGCAGGGGAGTTTGAACTAGATTATTTTTAAAGTTCCCTTCCAATCCAAACCATTATACGATTCTATGATTTACAAGTGAATGCATGGATTGGTAACCAGAATAAGAGAAACTTTACAAAGTATACTAAATTAGCACAAATCAAGACCTACTGTCTCAATATATCCATCAGCTTCTATTAAATTCAAACAGGTTTAGGTAAGAAATGCTAAGTTAAGATATTCAAGGAACTTTATCTTGCTATGATGTAAACATTCACACATGTGACACATGTTGACATGTGACATATTGAATATATTAGTGGGGGATTTTTATAAGCAAAGTTGGTAATTTTTCATAAATTTAATCCATAGAGTGTCTCAGGAGATTGAAACAACAGATACAGCAGTAAACATGTTTATCTATTTTTGCATATTCAAAGCAATGTTACTGTGGCTGGCAATGGATTTTGGAGCTCATCCCTTACTCTTTCATTTGTTTCCCAACCCCTAGCACACCAGCTTAAAAACAAATCAATACTCATTTTACAGAGCAGGGACCAGCTCCCCTTGTTTCCAAATCACCAGGACCAGCAAGCAGGTCCTGCTATATCACCACCAGCAGCTTCCTCCAAATCAGAAATTACCTACCAAAAGCAAGATTTGCTGAAAGAATGTGAGCCAGAATGAGTGCTTTCATGGCAACACTTACAGTGGAGTTTATGTTTGTATTATTAGAAGTAGGAGTTCATATTATTAGACTTCTACCATATAGGCATCCGCATTCAGGCCAGGCACCTGCAGCTCGCTTTGCAGCAAGGGACTAGGCACAGGAAGCCTGACAGCACTGGTCTGCATATAGCAGTGATGCACAGGTAGGCATGTGAAACACCACAGCTCAATCCATAAGCTATGTCTAAGTTTTCACACAAAACCACAACATTGCAAGCGGAAGGAAGCAGACAGCATCTATTGGACTGCCTGAAAACTATGCCACTGACCCAGGTCCTTGATGATCCCTGCACAGGCCAATCCTTGGCTGCCTAAGAACGTTAGTTTATTTTAAGGTACATACTCAAGGTAATTAAACAAGAGAAGGAAAATACACTGATATATAAACTAAGTTTCACTAAGTCATATTTTAGTCTGATAAATAGCAGGCATTGAATATGATAAATGATCCATTTCACAGAGACTGCAGTTTCAACTGTATTGTTCATCTGTCAGATCTTTTACAATAAACAGATAATACGTAAAGCTTAGACTTCCATGAGAAGTCAGGCATGGTTTTTATAATATGCCTCCAGTCATTTGTAACTTAAATATATATTTAATATTCTAAATAGTTTTTCTGAAATTGGTTTCTCATCCTTTCAGTATTATCAAACATTGCTTATCGTATCTAACAAGATTTCTATTTTAATTGCAAAACATAAAACCGATATATTTTTAAAAGTATACTCTAAAACCTGAATTCTTTCTGGGGGAATAATACAGGGCATTACAGGGAATAATTACAGGGTATTATACATCTTTAATGCACAAAGGTAGCAATGGAGGATCATATTACTATAGCTCATGACATTTTAATTAAAATATGAACTTATCACATGGAGTAATCAAATGAACAAAACCTCCTAATTTTATAATAAGTCATAATTTTAAAATACTTATATTTTAAATTTTTGATATGCCAACAACAAATATTTGATGTAAGGCACTATAAAACGCATAAGAATGGAACTATATGCTTAAGCAGTTATTTATGTTTCAGAAAGAAAAGAAAAATAATGCTAAACCATTCACGTGGCTCAAGAAAATTGTATGGAATTTTAATGAAGATTGTATTTTCTTTAAAACAATACAGACAATATTGAGGACTAAGATATTGTAAACAGTTGTTTTAATCACAGCAAGCATACTGGCCTGAGTTGACCTCTCTCTGAATTCCAAAGGCAATCCAGCAATAACTGCAAATAGAATAGGGCCCAAGACCTCTTAACTTGCCAGCCAAACTGACTAAAACAGCACTATAACCCCACGTAGTTTATATCAGAAAGGCTGGAGGGAAATACAGGGAGCCTAATTTTATGCAATAATGAAAATGTGTATGAAATAGAGATTTGACTCCTAGAACTTTTACAATTTTATGACAGTCTTTCATTAGTAACAATGCTACTTTACCAAAATGAAAAGAATCTCTGAAAGAAGTATTGATTAAATCTCTTCCCAGCCAGAGAGTACTAGTAAGAAATTTCAAAATTTTCTCATACACTCACTCTGATATTTTCAAATTGATTATGAATGACCAGTTCAACATCTATCTCCCCTACCATATGTACGATTTTGTGGTTTTGTCAATTTGCTGGAGATGCTCGTGCCTGGTACTTTTTAGCAGAAATCAGACGATTGTGCAAACTTTATCTACATGGGCAGGAGAAAGGAGGGGCATAGCTGCTGGCACAGATGCGCACTACTTTGCGTAATATTCTTCCTAAACAATCCCAAAAATAACATCTTGGCAAACCAAACAATGTCCGTTCTCTCTTCAGAATTCAAGTAAAATGTAATTAACATCTATCTGTCTTGTGGGAATATATATTTTTTTTTAAGAAGGGGAAAAAAAAAAGGAAAAGGGAAAAGTGAATTTACGACTCACTGCAGCACTACATTGCAATTCAGATCAGGAGATGCCTTCTCTTAATAAATATTCCCCTGACCTGCTACTAGCAGTTTTAGCACAGCTCCAGCACTAGGAGAACGTGCATCTGTAAAGAGAGATACTGAGATTGCTCTTTTGGGGCTTATCTTTTATAAAAGAAATTACCAATAATATGTTTTGAAGATATACTTCTGAAGCTGACTTCCACAAAAGTAATGTGAGGAAGGTACCTTTTACTTGGAAAAGCCAGTTTCCAGTTTATGTATTCATGGCTGTGCAGCTCTGATAATAAGACAAGCTTGCTGGTTCCATCAATATCTTGAATACTAGACGCAACCAGAGAAGCACATTTTTCTGCTGTTTTGCATTCCAGACATCACAATAAACATATATATTTTTTCCTTTCAGCTGTCACAGGCAGCCATGTCCACAGAAGCAATATTGCCATTTCCTGTTGTAATTGAAGAAGAATGGCAGCATTTTGCTCATATTTTTGCTGTGCTGTTGCTTGCAGCTGTTGCAAGTCTCATCATTTAATGCATAATCAAACATATTTCTAGTATCTCTATAACAACATTTGATTTACAATGGCAATAGTCCAGGGAGTATGGAAGGTGGCTTTGTTAAGCTGAACCACATACACACTCTAATTTCATCTGGAACATACTGCTTTAAGTGTTGAGCTTTTTTTCCTGGCAAATTGTAAGACATGGCCCTGTGAAAGAGAAAGATTTTTTTTTTGCTGCTTCTTCCCTCTGCTGTAAATGCCTTATAAAGTAGAACTAAGGCTATAGAAAGAGTCGGCACAATTTATTGCCCACCATGTTTTGCCTCTTAAAGTCTTGCAAATTAATTAATAGGTCCCTAACTCCTGGCCATCTCTGTCTCTCTCACGGATGATGAGGTTAACAGGGGAAACCTACAGCTGTGGGTTTTCAAGATAATTATTTAGCTTGGAAATCAGCAAAGCAATTATTTTCTTTTCCCTTTTTTTTTTACCTCCCCTCATATGCTGGGGTCAGCCAGAGTTAAGCCACTAAGGGCACACAATCTGGCTAAGCTAATAATGACTGTTAGCATTCAATATTTATTTAATTTATTTATTTT
>NW_010408664.1:55910-56612 GCF_000710305.1 Buceros rhinoceros silvestris | reverse complement strand
GTTGCTTTCTCATTACCTCTCCTCAGCAAGATATATGGAGAAAAAAGATGAAAAATGTTGTGGATGGAGATAAAGACAGGGAAATCTCTTGTCAATTACTATCGCTAGCAATACTGACTTGATGAGGGGAATCAATTTGTTGCAAATTAAAAATAGAGTACGATGGTGAGATCCAAAGACACAGCTAAAACCACCCACCCTCCCAACCTCCCAACCCCTGGTTCTTCCCACGTTCAACTTCACTCCTTCACTCCTGACTCTATCTCCTTCTCCAGCAAACAACACAGGGGAATGGAAGGCTTCAGTCAGCCCTTATTGGCTGCTCTCTCTCTCTGCTGCTCTTTCTCTTCTCCTACTTATCCCTGCTCCAGCATGGATCCTCTCCACTGGCCGCAGTTCTTTCAGGAAATATCCATCTGCTTCACCGGAACGTTCAACTTCACTCCTTCACTCCTGACTCTATCTCCTTCTCCAGCAAACAACACAGGGGAATGGAAGGCTTCAGTCAGCCCTTATTGGCTGCTCTCTCTCTCTGCTGCTCTTTCTCTTCTCCTACTTATCCCTGCTCCAGCATGGATCCTCTCCACTGGCCGCAGTTCTTTCAGGAAATATCCATCTGCTTCACCGGACTCTCTCCCGGGCCATCTCTGCCGGGTGTCCCCAGCCCCTCCTGCCCTCCTGCCGCTCTCCCCTCGCGGCTCG
>NW_010408664.1:34303-55858 GCF_000710305.1 Buceros rhinoceros silvestris | reverse complement strand
ACCCCCCCGCCCCGGGGTCTCTCCCGGGGCCTCTCTGCCGGCTCTCCCGCAGCCCCTCCTTTCCTCCCCTCCTGCCGCTCTCCCCTCGGGGCTCGCAGGGCTCTTTCTCACAGGGGTTCCTCAGCCCTGGCTGCCGGGCAGCGTTGGGCCCTTTCTCCCCCCGGCTTTCCCCGAGGCTTTCGCCCGCCTGTGGCTGAGGGGCTCAGCTGTGCCCTGCACCGGGGCTGCTGGAGCCAGCTGTGACCAATGCCGGAGAGCCCCAGCTGCTCCTCATCAGGGCCACCCCTGCAGCTCACATTGGCTCACAACTTGCCATGTAAACTCAATGTCATTTATTTTTCACCATAACTACAATGATACATTGAAAAATGAATTGCTACATCTCGATCCCTTAGATCTAATATTGGGGTTTTCTTACACCTCTTTGTCCTGGTTTCTCTGGGACAGAACCATAGGCCAGCCATGGTATGCAGGCCGTTAGCGAGTCAGCCAGAGCTTAAGCTGGGAGGGACAAAAGCCAGGGCAGCTGACTCGAGCTGTCTAACAGGTATATCCCATACCATAAACATCACACTCATTACAAAGAGGGATGGCAGATTGCTGGGGGTGGAGGCTCCTCTTCCTCTTCCTTCTTTTCATCATTGGAGGGCCTTGCTTCCGTTTTGCCTTCCTGTTTATTGTGGCTGCTGTACATTTGCTGGGCTGAGTATAACTTCATATATTTTATGTTGGCATTGGTGTTAGTTTGGCCGTTTCCTTAAATTTTCATCATTGGAGTGCCGTGCTTCCGTTTTGCCTACCTGTTTATTGTGGCTGCTGTACATTTGCTGGGCTGAGTATAACTTCATATATTTTATGTTGGCATTGGTGTTAGTTTGGCCGTTTCCTTAAATCTTTTTCCATTTTAACCCACAGGTCTTCTTTTCCTGATCCCTGTTCTCTACTGGGGAGGGGTCACTGGATGGTAAAGCAACTGTTAGAGTTTATCCCCAGATGTGGGTTAAATGTAGACACTCTTGCATCTTTCTGAAGTTTGTGGTGAAGGAGAAAAAGGGAGGAAAGGAAAAAAATCACCACTAACTTAAATGCTTTGATAGCTACATATGTACATTCAAATTTTTGCAAGATTATACAATAGAGGACATCTCTGACCCTTTAGAGACACAGCATTAGCACCAACAAGAAACTTTAACTGACTTGAGTACTTGAGTACTTAAGTACTCAAAAGCATTATAAAGGTATTTAAACACATGTTTATATACAAATGTAAGAGTATTACAAACTGGTTTGACGTGTTGCACCCTAGAATTTAAGCTATTTAGCAGATCTTCAGGACACAGGAAAATCATGTGTGGCCCAGCAAGTATGACTGAAGAAGAAAAATGGAATCATAACTCACAGGATGAAGACAACAACCATTTAATACCTAGTAGACATGCAAACACGCATAAGGTAGAACCTTTTTTCCATGTCCTCAAAGATGCAGTTTAATGGCCTTAAAGTGCAGGAAGATTCAGATTTGTCATTGAGAAAGTTTTACCCATAGCGATAGCATCACACTGGAATAGATTGTAAAACGTGTTGTCCTCCATTGCAAGGATTTTTAAAATACGAACTAAATAGTTATGTGCCATGAACGACAGAAATAATGTTAAACCATTCCTTTAGAAAAGGGATGGACTAATTGAATCTTGAGCCTTTTCCAGCACTGCTGTTTTACAACTATGTAAATAAATAACTAATCATTACAAAGGGCAGCTACAAAGTTAATCTATAATATCAAAGCCTTTTTCAGAAAAGAAGATGTTAACGTGTGTAATTGTTAAGGCATAGGAAAGTCTGATTTGAATTTTAATTAATATATTACACTTTTCTTATATGGGTGTCATATCTTAAACACAGCTGGCAAGTAAGCACCACGCAGCTGCTCGCTCCCTCCCTGCCCCTCAGAGGGGCAAAGATAGAAAAGGTGAAAGTAAAGCCACACAGGTCAAGATAACGAAAGTTTATTTAAACAACACAGAGAGAAAACAATAGTACTAACAATAGTAAAGCGAGTGATATACCAAGCACTGGAGCTGCACGCTGTTTGAAACTGTGAGCTTGGCCATTAGCCCTCCTTATATATACTGGGTATGATGTCAGTATGGTACCGAACATCCCATTGGCTGGTTCAGTCCAGCTATCCTGTGTTGCAAAAAGAGGGGCAATAAAATCGATCTTAAGGCTGACACCGAATATTCAAGGTAAGCAAAATCAGGGGCACGAATAAAGAGGGTTTATTTACAAGAGCAACATCTCCAGGTTCTTTTTGGTATTGCCTTTGATAAACGAACTGCAGAGCTGTGGCTTATTTACCAGACAGACCATACAGGTCTGACACCGAACGCTCACAACTGTCTCTTGTAGCCCAGCTGTGTGGTACAATAAGCCCGTTAATGCACAGACTGCATTAGGAAGCAAAGTACACCCGGGGACAAAAAACCAAAATCACCCGGGGACAAAATACCAAATACACCCGGGGACAAAGATAGCAAATACACCCGGGGGCAATAGTATCACTTAGCGTAGGCTGAGGCAGAGAACTTTACCCACGAGGCATCCCAAGTGGTGGGGTGGAGAGGGGAGTGAATTCATCAATCCATCCACCGGTATGGTGTTGAGTCTTCTCCTATCCCAGTTTGGGGTCGAAATTGGCTCTATATTTGTACCCAGGTTTTTTTACATGTCATCACTGGTGTAGATGGGCATGTGGGGATGACTGCAGACAAGCTTATCGCTTTTCTTAATGGCACAAAGTCCATCAGCTTACACCTTCATGGGTGGAGGTAACAGCTCCTTTTGTCCAGGGCGAGAAAATTGAAGAATGGAGACCACTGAACCTCCGCCCAGTTTCACACTCCTCCTGGACATTCAGGTAACACCCAAGACCAGATATGGATCTAGTGATAGTTGTAGCTCCAACTGTCACCTCACCCAGCGATGAATTTTGTCGACAAAGAGCTTGCAGGCATCCTGCTGCAGACACGTACATGTCTTACCTGACTTAGACTTTGTGCGGGGACTGTACTCTTCTACACCCTGGCTGTGGAAATTAACCCTATCCTAGCTGAACCCAGGGCAAGGGGGAATTTTTTTAAACATTTTTATTTCTCAGCACAAAACAATTTTTTTTTTTTTGGTGATTGAAAAATTGAACTGCTTTCATATACGGAAATATTAGTAAAACACTTATTCTTTTCACCCTTTACCTTCTCACAAAATTTAAACTTCAATTACTCCAACACTAATAATTTTTTCCCTTAGAGGTAGGACAAAAATATAATAAAAAGTTCAAACTTTGAAACAAACAGGCTTATTAATTTCCACTTATTAAAGCCTGAGGTGTAAGAAGAAAGTGTAATTGGTGCCTGTCAGATGAGAGAGATTGAAGTTGATCTGAACTTCTTTATTAAGTAAAGATGAACAACGTCGAATGAATAGGTGAATTTACAGATGATGCTATAGAGAAGTCATCAACTCAGCAGAGATTTTAATCTGATTTATAAGTTTCTAATTTCTGTGTTGGCACATTATGAAGTTTTACTGAAAGTATATAATATGTTCTCTAAAGCCAGAAAGAGGAGAAAATTAATTCCTGGTGGTTTTGGTTTGGTTTTTCTTTTTAATTAAGTTTAAGAAATTGATTTTAATAAGGAGAATCTGCATTACTTCTCAGTTTTGCAGCATGCTCATATAATTCTTCTTTGGATATTAAAGATTTTGTTGCTACTTGAGTGAGATTGAAAAAAAACCCAAAACTGAGAAAGTGTTAAAGGTTACATATCATGCTTATAAGTACTGTAAAGACATTGAAAAGGGTGCAGTTTTTATTCTAACTTCATAATTCCACAAGGAGAAAACATGTATATCTTACTGTGTAGTATTGTTTATTTAGTAAAGATGATCAACAATGTAAGCAAAATTCAAAGCCTTATTAAATAACACCGTAAACGTAACTCAGAGTTTTGTTGAATAGCTTCTGTGTGTGAGATACAGAATCTTCGATGTGAGTCTATCTGGCCAAAATAACAAACTGTGATCTCACACAGGATTTGACAGACATGTCTTCATCTGGTTAACAGAAAGACTTCATGTTCACGTACATAATTGTGTTCACTGACTTGTTTGCCACACCTTAATGCAGCTGAAAGTATCTTGTTAGGAATTAATTTAGCTTTATCCTCAGATGGTTTGCCTTTTGAATTGCACCTGCTATGTATTATTATATTATGTTATATTACATTACATTACATTATATCATATAATATTACACCGTATTATCATGGGATGTAGTTCATATGATGCTGCTGTCTCATGACGCTGACTTCTCATCCTCCATGTTGTCCTTGGTGTTGAGTAAAATCCCAGAGGTTTATTTTATACTTACTTCATGCTTTGCTGTATGTAATCCCTTTTTTTACTCCTCTGTCTGTTCTGATAAAACTAATTTTGTATCTATAATTTAAAAATACATGAGATTGAAACTGTTGCATGTGCATGCATTCTTGAAATAGACTCTTATACCACATTTTAAATGTTCTAATTTTATTTATTAAACTTATCAAGTAAGATTGCTTAACTGCCTTCCACCATATCACACGAATACATTCTGCTGTGCTCAGTATGTGTTGTTCATCATTAGTGCCCCTTATTATGTGCAGTAACATAATCGCAAACTGCTGTAGAGAATGAAAATATTGAGTAATTTGAAATTATAGACTTTTTGAAGGTCAATATCCTGTAATAGAAGTGACTTGGAACAACCTTTACATATTCGTCTCTTCCACCCAATTGGGATTTACTCTTTTTTTTTTTCACTATAGCTGATGTAAACTAGAGCATCACAGTAACTTTCATACTGATTCCCTTCTGCTGTTGAAAGCAGTCTTGCACATAAATTGTACTTTATTATTACCCAGAAATCTTTTGGATCCTTCAAGTTCTTAAGATCATGTGGTGGTAACCTAAAAGTAAAAGTCAGATGAATTTTTATTTATAATCTGGTTGTATCTGCTGTGAAATAAGTCGGAAAAGTCAGAATCTGGCAGTTCTCTGGCCTTCCTTACCTTTACCTCTGTTCTTATGGAGATAAGATTGAAAAAACAGGCAAAGATGTATCTGTAATTCTGTGGAGGATAACCCTTTGATGCTTGGGATATTAATTCATAGTATCTGGCCTAGTTTAAGTACATTTTGTATTTCCAGAAGTGTGGAAATGTATTATAGAACAATACATAAATGGGTGCAAAATATCTGTTCCTTCACCACCTTGTAACTTCTGAAATCCTTTATCTGTGTAAAGTAAAACTGAGGTACGGGTATGATGGGTCTGACTGATGACTGAGTTCTGCAATGACTGCATGGGGTGTAAAGCCACAGGGAGTAGGATGTAGGATGTGCTGGGAAATGGATGTAAAATTGCCAAAAAGTATCTTCAGCCAGAGATACTGTTGAATAACTGACAATTCTACTGTATGCTGTTCAACATTATAGGCTGCTTAGGAGATGCTCTGGAAATAGTATGGAATCTCTGAAACTAAGGAAAACCTGTTAATTTTTCTTTTCAGAAGTGATGAGTTTTAACTGTGTTTTAAGCTCAGTCAATCCACTGAAACCCCAAAATATTCTTCACTTGATTGCATGTTTTAAATTAAACTGGAATTAGAAGTTAATATACTGGTTTATAACTATGTATGTCCCTATTTTATTTATCTTTTCATATAACTCCATATAAAATCTTGATCTCCATAATATTTGGTTTGGAATTTTTTGATAAATTTCTCCTCTTTTTTTTTGGCCATGTGAGATAGATAGAGAAGGATTGCCTTTAAAAAGTGGAATCTTCAGAACTAACTTGACCTATTTGGTCAATTACGCGCCTCTTACATTTGATATTTATATAGATTTATACATATTCATCCAATCCTGTAAATCCATCATGTCTGCTTTTTTTTTTTTTTTTTCTTTCTGGTAATATATCAACTTGTAGGAGTTTACCGGACATAGACATAGTTTCTTCCCTTCATTTTAATCATTATGCTGAAATGTATTGCTGGGAAAAATGTTGGTTGCTTGAGTTGCTTGGGAACCTATATGTAATTATTTGCTGTTAACTCAGCAAGCTTAGAATAGCTGACAATTACCTGCAGGAAAATAATTGGTGCAAAAGGTTTTCCTTTCATGAAAGGAAGAGAGGAGGCTGGAGCAAAGAATATGATGCTCTTGTTTGTAAACTTGTCAGGAGAACAATGCTCTAGGCAGCTATCATTAAAAGCATGTTTTGAATGAAAATGATATTAGTTGGTTGATACGAATCCTAAAGAATTGCCTAGGAACTGAAGCCTTATTTTCATATAGCTAAATAAACTTCTATCACATTTGGAAACGTAATATGTCTGACTCTTAAAACGATCAGAAGTTGTAAAGGTCGGTCTTAAAAGCTTGTAAGAAACATGTCTTTCTGAGTCAAGTGTTACTCACTTAGAAGAGTCATTACATGCTATGATGATGGCACAGCAAGTGGATATTCCGATTGTACAAAGCAAAACATTTCCTCCTAAACAAAGTATTTGCTTTCTCTGTTCCGAGACCTTAACCGAAGATCAACTGAAAGGTCAGTTGCAGCATGCTCTTCCTAGGTACTCAAGCAATTTGCACTTCATACCACTTGAGGAATGCACAGAACTTCAAGTCTCACAGAAAAAATTCTATGCATGTTGTTAAAAATTTTTGGCCAAAGTCCATTGATTCCGTTGAGTAATTAGACATTAAAAAAAAGACAAGGCTTCAGGAACACCTTTCGGATAAATTCTTATGTCTCATTTCTAAAGTTTGGTACCCATTGCTTGGTTTGTAAGAAGAAGAAATGAAAGTAAATGAAAAGAAATGTAAACAGCGGGAATTTTCCTGGGTCAAAGGGCAACCAGCCCTCCCCCTTTATCTTTGTTGATTTTTCAGTATGTGCATGCATTTGTATTTTCTTTTTGAGAGTGTGAGTATTTCAGCTGACTGAGATCAAGAGTAACTTTTTTGAACAAAGTTTGGTAAACAAGAGGAACATATAAAACGAGGGTAGATGATTGCCTTTAATCGATCATTTAATATGGTGCTGTCACATAAAATTTTATTTCTTTACAAAAGTAAAGGTAGGTATTGTCTGAAACTTCACTTTTTGTGATTGTTAATGAGTATTAATGAGTAGTTCTGTTCCCATTTTTGTTCAAAAGTTTTGCAAATAAAAATGTGTAAGACCAGCAGGCAAGTATTTACAAGCTGTTCTCTTTCTAGCTTTAGTTTCTGTCATGCTGGTATTTATTCCATTAGTGCTTACTGTGATACTACTGTTCAGCCATTTTAATGAAGACTGCAGCTTCAATATTTGGATATTGATATTTCTCACTGAGATTCCTTCAACATGGCCAAAAGATTTTGGAACAGCCTTCTGAGTACCGGTAAAGCCAGCAGATACTTGGACAGGAGTGGGTTTTTTCCAGAGCAGCCATATTTTGTGAAGTGGAAAACTACATTCAAGAGCAGAAAAGAAAAACGTTCTTTTTCAATCATACATTCTGAACAGGGGCTGGGGAGCAGGGGTGGATCATAATAAACCCTCTGTATTGAGTCAAGGTTTATAGTACATTCTGTCTTATTAGGCTCCTTTAACATTTGAAAATTCAAAAGCAGTTCAGTGTTCTCCACTACGTTTCTCTTTTGAGGTAAATCATGCCTCACATCTGCCTCTTTCATTGCTGAAGTAAGTTCTATACAATAGTGATCAGGAACAAGTCACATTTTCATAGAGACTGTTGACTTCTGTTTTTGACCAAGATAGCCTTTTAATCGTTAATTTTTTATACAGATCTGGAAATTCTTAATGTCATTCAGCATTGAATGAATATCTCCAGAGGGAAGGAATTAGTCAATAGCTGTCAGATTAGCAAACTTCAGTGACAAAGACAAGGAAAATCTGGCCCAGTTCGGGCACCTTACAGATACAATTGATCAGACTTGTGCGTATGTGCATGTGCATGCACCTTTTTCACTGATTCATCTTTGGATGTTAAATATGAGTGCATATAACTTGACAGAGAACCACTTCGTAGAAACAATATGTTGTGATTGGACCTGGAACTTGCATTCATTTTAGGTGGACAGCTAGAAAATAAAATATACAAATGCATGATCATCTGTAAAGTTATTTTTCTTTGACCTCTTTATTAATATGCAGTTTGTAAGGCATAAAAATGTTACTTTTTGTTTGGGTGAAATTACCTGGTAACATGATAGGGCTTTTTTTCAGGCAATACTTCCAAAATAGTTTAGTCACTAAACTTATTTAGATTATTTAATTTTAAAAATTACCCTTCAAAGGCTGATGCATAAAAATAATTTTATCTGATTTGCTCAAGATTCTATATTCTACTATGTTTTAACATGTTTTAGGATAGCAAATGGTAATTAATAATTACAGTCCTAATTACAAAAAAGTAATAGTCACAGAATGGTTTTTGTTGGAAAGAATCTAATGATCATCTAGTCTAAACCCCTTCCAATGAGCAAGAACATCTTTCTCTAGAACAGGTTGCTCGAAGTCCCATCCAACTTGACCTTGAACACTTCTTATGATGGAGCATTCACCACTTCTTTGGGCAACCTGTTCCAATTTCTTACCTCTCTCATCATAAAAATTTTTTTCCTTCTGCCCGACCTAAATCTACTCTCTTTTAGTTGAAAACCACTGACCCTTGTCCTGTCACTACAGGCCTTGGTAAAAACTATCCCTTCATCTTTCTTATAAGCCTCCTTTAAGTACAGAAAGGCTGCCTTAATGTCTCCCTGGAGCCTTCTCTTGCCCAGAACAACCCCAACTGTCTCATTTTTCCTTCATAGGAGAGTAGGAGAGATGTTCCAGCCTTCTGATCTTTTTTTCTTTTTTTTTGGCATTCCTCTGGACCCACTTTAACAGGTCCAAGTTTTTCTTGTACTGGAGATCCCAGAGCTTCAAGCAGTACTCCAGGAAGGGAGAGCAGAATAGAGAATCACCTCCCTAGATGTGCTGGCCATGCTTCTTTTTGTGCAGCCCAGGATACAGTTGACTTTCTGGGCTGCAAGAGCATGTTGCCAGCTCATGAACAATATTTTGTCCACTAGTAGCCCCAAGTCTGTCTCCACAGGGCTACTCTCAATCTCTTCATCCCTCAGTCTGTGACGATACTGGAGATTGCCCTAACTCACGTGCAGGACCTTGCACTCAGCCTTGTTGGACTTCATGAGATTCACACAGGCCCACTCCTTCAAGCTCCTTGGCACCCCTTCCCTCCAGCATATCAACCACACCACTCAGCTTGGTGTCATCTGCAAACTTGCTGAGGGTGCACTCAGTTCCACTATGTTGTTAATAAAGACATGAAATAGTACTGGTCCTAGTACAGAACACTGATGGTAATGTTTTGGGTACAGGCATCTAGGTGGCTATCCAGCCAATTCCTAACAGTACAACCATCAAATCCACATCTCTCCAATACAGAGGCAAGAAAATTTTTGGGAACTGTATCAAAGGCCTTCAGAAGTCTAGGTAAATGATGTCTGTAGCTCTTCCCTTGTCTGCCAATGTGGTCATTTCATTGCAGAAGGCCACTACATTAGGTAGGTTAGGTCAGGTATGATTTACCTTAGTGAAGCCATGTTGGTTGTCGTAGTCATCTCCCTGTCTTTCATATGTTTGTTTTGACATGTCTTCCAGGAGGATCTGTTCCATGATGTTACCAGGCACAGAGGTGAGGTAGTTCCCAGGGTCCTCCTTTCTACTTTTTAAAAAAATCAGTGCAATTTTCCCCTTTTTCCAGGCACTGGTGATTTGGCTTGACTGCCACAACTATTCAAATATGATGGACAGTGACTTGGCAACTGCACCAGCCAGTTCCCTCATGACCCTGTTGGGTCCCATGGACTAGTGTACGTTCAGGTTCCACAGGTGGTCTCGAACAAAATGTTTTCTTACAATGGAAGGGACTTCATTCTTCTACTCCTTTTCTTGAGTTTCAGGAGTTTGAGAAATGTGGGAAGAGACATTAGCATTGAAAATGAGGCAAAAAAAATTGGTGAGTACCTCTGTCTTCTCCATATTGGTTGTCACCAGCTCCCCCATCTTATTTATCAAAGGGGTACATTTTCTTTAATTTTCCTTTTCTGGCCAACACACCTGTAAAAGCCTTTCTTATTATTCTTCACATCCCTCGCCAAATTCAGTTCCAGCTGCACCTTAACTTTTCTAACCCCATTCCTACATATCCAGGAAATATCCCTATATTCTTCACGGGACAAATGACCCTGGTTCCACTGCCAGTGCATTTCCTACTTACACTTTAGTTTGACCAGGAGGTCCTTACTGAGCCATGCTGGTCTCCTGCCTTTCTAGCCTGATTTTATATATGTATCTGAATCAAGATCTTTTGCACTCTAAGAAAATAGTTGCCAGCTCTGTTCAACTCCTTTGTCCCTGAGGGCAGTTTTCCAGGGCTCCTATGCATGGATTCCTTAAACAGCTGAAATGTTGTGCTATGTGCTATGTTGATGTAAAACATTGGTAGACGGTCATATCTTCTAGATATGAAAAATTCCTGTTTTCAAAAGGGATACACTTAAAATCTGGCAGTGATCAAGTGAGACAGCCATCAACCCTCTCCTTTGGTTAGCCCAAAACAGCCCCCCAAAGTTTTAGCTCTCTTGAAAGAGAGCTCTCTTGAAAGTACTCACATGCCTGCAAATCAAGTAAGTCTTTCAGAAAATGTCTTCATTTTTTTCTAAACAGAACAAATGGGGACTGTCTCAGAGTACCTTTTCAAAAGTGGTTGATTTTCTTTTGGTGTGAAGAAATGAAAGATGAAGACGTGCTTTTTACCTTAAGCTTTAATCTGAGAGGCTTTGAGGCTTTCTCTTCTTCAAAGTTCTCTCTAGGTATTGTGCCTGAGGTACCTCCTAGCAATGAAAACATAATTCTGTTTAGAGGGCTTTCATTAATTTTGTAAAATATGATGTATGGGCTCTTAAATCCGTTTATCCACTAGGGTTTTTAAATTTCTATTTTTTTTTAATGATATCAATTGACCTCAGTAGGATTATATTAAAAAGCAGATTTCATTACAAGGGGTTTAATGTTGCTCAGAAAATGGGTAAATCACAGCACTCACCATTTCATACAGGCCGTACTTACTCTCAGAGCAATATAAGGCCAGTCTTCCAGCATTTTGTCAATTAAAAATTCATGGACAAGACTACAGTATGAGTCTTTGAGTAACCATTAACTCCTGAAGTCCTGAAGGAATTAGCAGAGACTGCAAAAGTCATTGCTAACATGTTGTTATGACTCCGAAACCAGGAAATGACTGTTCAGTCTTAAGCATAATGGAGATTTTACTGGATAATAAAACATGCTAATAAATGACTAGAGTGAGGAAAAAAATCTCAGTAAGCACTGATTTAATTATAGTGTAATAGTGTCTTAGTGCACTGTCGGTTAGACATATATCTTAACACTTGGCATTTAAAGTATGGGCTTTTTAACAAAAGCGAAGTATTGTTCATAATATAACTGCCATCCTTAAACTTCTGACTATTCATGAGATCATGAATAAAATGTATTTTTTCTTTCTGTACAGCTTCTTGAATCATGACCAGAAATGTTCAATAGATTTCTTGAAGGTGAACTGAAAGAGAAAAATGGAAGTTCAGATAAGCCCAAATTCTTCAATTTACTATCATGAATTAATTACGATAGGGAGGGGAAGGTAATACAGACTGAGATAAGCTTTTGTTTGTTTCTTTCTTTTTTTTTAGTATGAGTGAACGCATTCTAATCTAAAGCATGATTTTGTAAAGATAGTCCTATTACTTCATCAACATTACACCTTCTGTGAGTTGCAGTGTGTCTCTAAAGCATTGGGATGTCTTTACTATAGCATGAGGTACTGTGAAGTTGGCACTGAAGGCTGAGTCACTTTCAAAAAGTTTTATGATATCTTACTTCTTTATTAGATGTTTCTTTAGAATCTGATCCTGGAGTTTTGCGAATTAAAAAACAAAGCTGAGGTGCCTAATTCTTGTTGTGTCCTTCATAGAGCACGATTTTACAGCGATTTAAAGAAATAATAAAAATTCTCCTGACTATAGACTTACTTTACACATAATGTGATGGAGAATATTTGGTTGGTTCTAGAGGTTCTTTCTGATTAATCAATCCAGGTAGCAGATGAAAATTATCTTGAAGGACTTCAGAAGTGTAGTTAGAGGAAATAAAGCTGTGTATTCCTGCATATTCTACTGGTATAAATCAATTAATTCAGGAAATAAAACAATTATTAGGGAAAAAATAGCTACATTGTGTGGGCAGCGATATTAACCATAGATAATAGAAAGGCTTTTCCCCTTGCTTGTCCAAGGAAGACATGTTCAGTTACTAAATACATGAACAGCTACACAAGAAGTAAACTGTACATATGGAGAAGAGAAAAAAGAGGAAGTCTTAGTGGGTACATTCCCTTTTACACAGTGTTAGTGAATTGGAAATTCATGTTGACAACTGCTTTCCTCATGACAGTTATTCTTTATAACCTGAAATCGGGAACATGCAACCTATCTCCAACCTATGTCATTAAAACCGCTTGAAATCAAGGCTTTTGTTCATAGAATTGTAGGATCATAGAATGTTTTGGGTTGGAAGGGATCTTTAAAAGTCATCTAGTCCAACCCCTTGTGGCGAGCAGAGACATCTTTAAAGATGTTAACTAGATAAGGTTGCTCAGCGCCCTGATCAACCTGACCTTGAATGTTTCCAAGGATGGGGCATGTACCATCTCTCTGGACAACCTGTTCTAGCGTTTCCCCACCCTCATTGTTCCCCTTACCACTTCCTACTACTACTCTCCTGCCTCGGTTTAATATCCACTGTTAGTATTTTCATCTTTCTTTGGAAAGGAAAGGCATGGTATTTTTTTAACCTCCAGTCTCATGCATTGCAGTTGACAGTAATAAAACTTGTTTAGATATACCATGTCCTTGTTTAAATTGTATTTCATCTTGATTTGAGACTTGGGGGGTGCTATGGCAAAAAAAGAGCATTACTGTAGTCCTTTGACAACTGCAGAGTACAGAAAGGCTTGTGTCCCAGGGGGTCAGTTTCCAAGCACTGATTTTTCCATTGCCCTGGTGTAATCCACAATTGTGTTTGTGTGGAGCTATTTGTTGAGGAGATGCTGCAACCTATGAAACTGAGAGTCCAAATGGGAGAAAATGACATTCAGGAAGTTGGGTATTTCTAACTGCATCTCTTAAATGGATATGTGGAATATTTAACTTCTCCAGGAACTGCTGAAGACTCCCCAGTGAAAGAGTTCCGGGAAGAGCCTGGCAGCTAGAGCCATCCAACTGCCCCAGTCAGTAGCAGGGGAGCCCAGGAGCATCAGGGCAAGCCCAGCCCTGGGCATTGGTCACCTCTCTAGGGACAGGAACAGAGCTAGGTGCAGGTAAGAAGCGCAGGCCCAGGCGGCCTGCTACATAGCAGCGGCCACTGCTCAGGCAGGGCCCTGTGGCAGAGCCGTGGCCAGGAGCAGCTGACAGGGCTGGAGGCCAGCCCTGGTGGCCATGTTCCTGTGGTGTTGCTGGAGCCTCTGCCCACTGCCACCAGGGAAGTGGCCTGGTGGAAGCCATGGATATGGATATGGATATACATCTATATCTATGTATAATTCACATAATTACCACTCACGTGTGCATATATGTGTGCTTCTGAGTACAGTTACATGAATTTCATGGTACAATAATGTCTGCTGTGATGACTGCCTGATGATTTTGTGTCTGGCTTCTTGCTTAGGGAGTTACAATGTTCAGGCCAAGGTTAAAGTTCTTTAGATGTAAGACATAGAGGACACCTTTTCAAAACTGTGATACACATCGCTCGGTGGGAAATTGATTTCCTGATTAATTTTATTTTAATCATAACTCTAATTAGGGACTTTCAGTAAACGTCCTCAGTGTCCTCAGTTTTCTCTGTAGGCTTTAGTAATAAATTCAGTCTTTTTTTTTCATTTTCTGTGTAATAAATACACTACAATTTTCCATGCAGTTTACAGACTATACTCAAAACCATTTGAAATGTACTTTTCTATCTTTTCAAACTATCTGGCATGCTTACTCTGAGATGAATTTTCCAAAATCCTGACATAATGCATTGCTTTCCTATGATCAATATTACAGAGTATCAGGAAAGCTATTCACTCCTAGACTGATACACATTTCTAAACTGCCTATTGCTTCTTATCTTTTGCTTCATGACTTTTTCTTCAGTGTCTCTACCTTTCCGTCCATAGAGACTAGGAGAAATATCTTGTTAATTACACAGGAATTGCATAATCTTGCTGTATCTGCCTCACAATTCAGATGCCAGAATAGTTCATGTGGGATGTAAAAGTTTTTTGGGCACTTTCCCAGAGTATGCCATTTGATGCTTAGTTACAGTATATAGGAATTTTTAAAGTGAATGCCTCTATTTCAGTTATAACTGTAGGCAGTAGGTGAAGCAAATGCTTAAAATCTATTCTGGTCTGCAAATACTGATTTGACTAAAAGGCACTTCAGTAGTAGAAACCTCCACATCTTTTTACCTCATTCAATATAATACTCAAGAATCTTTTCCACTAACATGCTGTTTTTATAGACTGGTCTTCACTGTTTTTAATTGTGTAAATTTAATCTTGTTTTATATCAGGATACTTGAGCCTGCCAAAGTAATGGACAGCTCAATCAATTAAATTAAAGTTTTATCTTTTCTTCAATTTCCTTGTTTCCTTTTATTACACGCTTTAATATTCATATATAGAATTATTGTACTTCCACAGTTATATTAAACATACATTAGTCTAAATGTTACTGGTGCTTTTATGAACTCTGATCTACAGGAATTTATAATTAAAAAGATTTCCGTACCTTAACATAGTGTTTTCTATAAAATCAGTCACAAACATTAATGTGCAGACACTCCTCTGATTCAAATGTAAGCTCGTGCTTTAAAGTCTTCTGCGGGAATCTCAGCAAGTTACCACAGCTCTTTTTTGATTTTTATAATCACCAAGTAGTTGAAATTTCAGAACATTCTTGAAGCATAATACTGGCTACTTATACTAGAATGTTATATTAAACCCTCATTTCAGATCACATCTTACCACTAAGTGTTATATTAACATGTAAGAGGTTTTGTTTGCTTTGAATGGTTGACCAAAAAAAAAAAAAAAAAAAAAAAAAAAAGGTCCAGCACATACTCGTCATGATCTTTAGCTTGTTTTATTTTTGGTGGGTTTTTAGTTCATTTTTCATCTTGAAGAAAATGAGAATAATTTACTTGTACAACTGTAATAATGCACCACAGCTCTGTGTTTGTATTTTTGGGATGACTGGAACGAAACACAAGCAGTGCATTGCTTTTAATTTTCCAACCACCTGTATTCCAGCACTATAACGTGCACTTTAAAATCTTGTGTCCTCAGAGTACATTAGATAAAGGCCAGTAATCATTGTCAAGAGCTAAATATTTATAAACAGCATAAAGCTTTTTTGCAATCCCAACAAATCTAGAATAAATTTCCTATAATGCAAAAGTGCTCCCTCCAGATGCTTTCAGATTACAATAAACAAAAATGCATTAGCTTAAAAAAATGCAGCCTTTCTTTCATTTCTTGCTTTTGTACATAACTGGGTTGTTCATATAAAGCTTGTAGAATGCTGTGTTATATAACAAAAATTTCAATTTTTTTTATGGAAAACTTAGATCAGTTCTGACCTAGATGTAAAATTATCTTTCAAAAGCCTTTTTTTGTTTGGTTGGTTTTGGTTTTGTTTTGTTTGGGTTTTTTGTTCTGTTTTCCTTTTTAAATGATACTGGGCTGCTTGAAAGAGAGCAGGTATTTGGTTTGTAAAGTTTCCTCTACTCATGCTGCTTGCAGAGCTCACAATCAAGACAAGATAATCTTCCATTTGGCATCCTAATATTTTCTGTTATAGCTGACTGAGAGATTTACAGTGCTGTGAAATACTACTAAAATGAGGATTCCATTGTCTTATTCTGGAAAAAAAGTGCAAGAGAGGGGCAGATCTTCCTGAAAGTTTCATGGTATTGTGCACTTAAGAAATAGAAGCTTCTAATATTTTCTCTAGGGAGAAGCTTGTAAAAAATAAATCAGCATACTTGGCAGTATAAGTGGAGATTTATTTTTCCCCTCCTGTCCAAAATGCCTTTAGAGTACATCGACAAAGGTAATGAAAAGACTGCTTTAATTTTGGTCATCTTCAGGTGCCCACTCGCTATATGAAGAGTTCATGTTGTTATCCCATACTGAATTAAGCACATAGATCAGTATGGAAACAGAAACACAAGTCAGTGATTAATTCCTGGATAGATTTCATTTAAACATCTTCATGGTGCAATGCAAAGTCTTTTGCCTGTGTCTGTCTCTGTTCCTTAAACTTGTTGAGTTCCTTAAACATGTTGATCTAGGAGATAATAGTTGTTAGGAATTATGAAGGTTTCTCTATTCAAGTGGAGAAATGTGCTTTTTTTTTCAAGAGGTTTCTGAGTAATTAAGTCACCTCCAGCTGAGCAAAGTATTCCTGCTTTCTGTTCAGCTGGACTTTTAGCCTGAGAACAGAAGTTGTGTTTCAAGGATTTTGGTTTGGGTTAATTTCAGTCCTGAATTCAGCAAGATGCAGTTTTCAACTGAAAAATAATTTTAAAGTGATTTTTTTCTGTTGTGCCAACAATTTTTATTACCATAATTTTCATTTTCCCCTTTTTGGTTCTGCTTAAAAATTGCTTCCTATGTTTGGACCTTGAAGCAAAGTGTACAAAAAGAAACAGTAGTGTAAGCAAACACTTAAAGAAAACATGTACATTATTAAAAATCTTCAGCTGAAAATTAAATATGATGTCTCACATTAGAGTTTTATTTAAACTACAAATCACTCAGTTTTTGCCCTGTATTAGTATTGTGGAATGGAAATTGTGGAATGAGATTCTGTTGACTGCAAAGATGGTTGCAATCAGGAGTAGAACATGTAAGGGTTCAAACTCAGAAAGTAATACCTTTAATTCTACTGCATTCCCTTCAACAAATTACAATAAACAGTTTGCTTTGAACATGACGGTGCTTACAACATGGTTACAGTAAAAGGTCCTCATCCATCCTGAAGAAGGAATCCTACAAAACATGATGTGAGAAGGATCAAAATGTCCCGCCCAGCCTCGGCTAGAAGGAGTCAGATTAATGAACTGTTGCTTTCTTGGAGACTAGAGCTTTACAGAGAAGCCTGGCTAAGCAGATGCTTCACTAAGAGTGTGAATAGATAGAGATGGTCTATTAACGTATTAGAAATGAGTTTGTAAACAGGAAATTCAGAGAAGCCTGACCAGTTCATTGAGATGCCAAGAAAACAAGCTTTCCTAACTTGAAGTGTAGTTGATCTTTTACCTCTACTTGTTTCTTTAAAAAATCAGTAAGATTAATGGATTAGTCTTCCTTTTTATTTTTTTTTTTTTTTTGCCATTGACATAAGATTATAAATCCTCCATCCCCACCACTCCTGCCCGTTAGAACATCCCGGACTATATCGTCTTGAGGCCTATTACTGTCTATCATTGTTGAACATGTTGCTTAAATACACACATCCACAGATTCATTGTTCTTGTGCATAAGGCTTGAAATAATCACATTTGCTCTGCAATACATGCACTTTCACTTAGTGTGTTATTAACAGAACTTTAAAAGTGCTTGAAGAAAAGCAAAGACAAACTCTTGCCAAAAATATTTTAACCCCAAAGTATATGGTGACATGCCTGTTTGTAGATAGTGTCAAAAACTAGTCCTTTGCCAGTGTGAATACAAGCAGTCATCTTCCACTGAAAGTTCAACACTGTGTGCAAGCCTTTCATTGTCTGTTACCTTAATTCTATCAGGGTTACATCAGGAACAGGAATAAGTCTCTGTAAAAGTGTTGCTCACTGTAGTCACCAGTCTTCTGTGCTTTTGTTGTAGAGGTCAGAAAAGGTCCTACACAAACCCCTCTCTCCATTGCTACTGCTTCTTTCCAGAGGGTCATACTGGAGCAGACATTCCTGAGCACTCTTTTTATTTTCATACCAGCTATTGTTGTATATGTGACACTGCAAAGATGACTGGTCTTATTTCTCATATTTTTTAAAAAATGCATAGTGAATAATTTTGCATGAAAACTCAATAGTTTTTGCAAAAGACCTGTACTGGTGAACCAATTTAGATAAAAATTTCCCATATGGGAGCAGTGGAGAGGTAGGCACAGAATACTGGCTTAAAATATGACCTGCCAATCCGGTTTTACTATTAGTCAAGGAAAATGAATCGGAAAGTGATCTAGTACTCTTGAATAGTACTTTCCCGCTAGCAGCCACTGTAGAGTAAGAGAATGTAGCACATCCGTATAAACAGTTCTGAAGTTACATAGCGTGTTTCAAAATGAAACAAATGAATTGTTGCATTCATATAGATAAAATTTCACCATATGGTTCTGCAAAGTCCTCTTTTAATTCACATGACTTTTACTTAAAATTGTGAGCTGAAAATTAGCACGTTATTCAAAAGGATAAGAATACATTTTTTCCCAAATTTCAAGATAGCAAACTTTTTAAGAAAATAGAAAGCAAAATCATTATAATTTTAATCTCTAACTGCATTTATCTTATTTGCCCTTGAGTTTTCTCTAGATGATAGGTTAGTTAGGAAAAAAAATATAGCATTTTTCTGGTTTTGTTGGGTATATGTCCTGATTCAACTCACATCACTATTGTCAAGAAATGTTATCTTCATTATGAGAAAAAATATCTGTAAACTGCATAGAACCATAATTTTACAGTTCTTACTCCAGAAGTAAAATCGTTAAAAATTTGTTAAGGATAGCAATACTTCCATTGTTTAATTCACATACTTATGATCTAACAAACTGATTAAGGATTTTGTCTGGCCACCTATAACCAAACTTTCAGTTTATCCATACCGAGTGGCTTGTCTGCTCCAGCACCATTCCCCAGAAATGCTTGTATAGGTAAATATGTGAGGCTCTGGATATACATCACTTCTTGAAGTACTTTGGTGATATGAAGAGTTTTGTGTCAGAAAAAAATTAACGAGATGAGGAGGTGAAGTTGTGTTGAAAATCCAATGTCTCATCCACTTGTTTTGACAAAACTTGTGGAAAATTAATTTTGTATTTTCTTAAAGCTGTTTTTGAAAATCAAGCTAAACAATTATGACATTGAAGTATTAGTACTTTTTATCACAACACAGAATTTGGTAGGGGTCTGAACTACAGATGAGTCTTCTGTTATTATAAAACTGAAACTTAGAGAACAGTCGCTGAGCATTATTTTTCTCATTTTCTAGTATATATATTGTTTAATTTTTCTTTGTATATGTTTTCTGTGATACATTAACATTATTATTTTTTTTCAAAAGCTTAAGAAAACCAATAGGACAAAAGTCATCAATACATTTTCTCAGTGTTAGCTCTAGGCAATAGTAAAAATATAAATGGATGTGTACACCTTTGTGAGAGTAAGCCACGCATAATGTAATATTATACTACTACCGCCCTTCCCATGAGAATAGGATAGTTAGGATGAGCAATGATAGGATTGTTCAGCTTGAGGGTGATAGGGTGATGAAGCCACATGTAGTGAAAATACAAATCAAATAGTCAGTTCCTAATGCAATTAACTCTACCTTCTAGATGGGAATTAGAGCAGGATTAGGATATAGTCACCAGGTTAAAGTGTCCCCCAGAATAGAAGTCTCTTTCAGAATACATGGTGGTATGACTTAGGTTTTTTTTCCAATCTCTGTTCTTGTTGCAAGGAAAATTTCCCCTCCCGACAAATTTGTATCTTGTTGCCTAGCTTCATCGCTTACAGATGGTATCTCTCTCTTTCGCTGCAACTCATGAAGTACCAAACACCTTATGCCTATAACTAACTGGCAACCTCAGTTATTCCTTGTTAAATTAATACAAAAGTCTTATAAAGTTTAATAGAAATCAGTCTTATTGAGTTTTCTCTAAATACAAAAATAATAATTGATTGATTTAATAAGGGAGCCAGTAACTTACGGACAGGGCCTTGTAGGATACCCACATCCCTCTGCACTCTGATAAAACATCCCTTTGCACTCTGAAAGAAAGAATGTGTTTTATTCCTCTCAGATATGATATCATATATAGTACTTACAAGGTATATGAGAAGTATTAGAAAATACATGATTTATGTGTGTGCCTAAAAAAAACCCTAGGCATCTGGCATCATGTGTTATGTAATATCTGTTTGCTCTGAGATATAATTTGCACACTAATTATATTTTCAGTATGAAGATGTTTGACTTTGTCAGTGATGAAAACTTTCAAGGTGTAAAACCAAAAATCCCTCATCTTTTACATCAAATAAAGAGCATGTAAACAGATGATTTATGGCTTGTTATGTGACCTGTCTCACTAATAATGAAATATTCAAATACCATAACCTTTCCCATCTGTTCAGTAAACAGCTGTGACTTGGTGTTTGGCATCTGATCTTTGCAAAAATTAAACTCACTCTCTACATAAGTAACACAAGTGATGATGTGTTAGAGGCCAATAAAACTTCCAAGTGTGTCAGTTTAACATTTTGAAACTAATGTTTTGATTCTGTAGTTATATATAATGAGTATCAAAACAGGAAGAATAGACTGAGGTACCGGTAAAAGTAGCAATAGAGAGATGTCGTGCACAGAAACCATTTAGTTAGTTTGGAACCTAAAAATCGCATTTTGTGATGAAATTTATTGCTATGAATTCTTTAAATCATTATAGAAACTGGATGAGTAAGTGACAATACAATCATGTAGAGTGAAATAACAGTCTGGCTGCATAATAAATTTATCCAAAGATATGCTGATGCATCTGTTATGTTGTATGTCAACTTTTGGAAGCTTTGAAAGATTTTTGCAGATGAAATGTTGGCAGTGGTTATTGAATGTATAAAGAAAAACTAAGATGCGTGTACAGTGTCTGATAAGACCTGAAATCTCTTTCTCTGTGCGACTGCTTTGTAAATTATAGTTACATGTATTTAAATTACTTAATACACCTCTTCGTAAGTCCCTTGGAGTGCAAAAATTCTGCATTGAAATGTTTGCAAACTAAGATATTCAGGCCTGAGGAAGATTTCAAACGCACAGTTCGTAATGTCTTTAATACAAACATTTTTCTTTCCAAACAGAAGAGTTCATTTTTAAAACTTATTCCGGATTTTCCCTCCCTGAAGACACAAAATCACTTTTATTGCTACTTATTTTTCTCTCTCCAAAATATTTTTTGCAGTGTTTGTATATAAGTAAAACCATAGTGCAGCTAACTGTGAATGGTGAAGCTTACTTAACCTGCAACTATGTACTGGAATATTTGATTCCT
>NW_010408664.1:29471-34226 GCF_000710305.1 Buceros rhinoceros silvestris | reverse complement strand
CCTGCTGAGGGCAATATATTTTGGTTTGTGTCATTATATTTATACACATTATGAAGAACTGCTGGTGTAAGGACAATAGAGATAATTTGAAACCTATTTTTAAAATGGATTCCTGGAAATCAGTAAAGCAAAACCAGAAAGCTAAAGCATGTCCCAGTAATATAATGCTCAAGCTAACAACTGTAATAAAACAAACCCAATATTCTTTTTAATACTCTATAGGGAGCTAATACCTTTGATTCTTATGCAAACTTCTGATTCTCCTATGAATATCCATCATCTTAGAAAGACCTAGCAAACAAAAATCACCCAAGGGTATGTATGTGAAGCTTCATAAGAATCTGAATGTGTTAATTGAGTGCTTTTACACTTCTATTGAGCTAAACAATTCTGTGTTAATTGCACATGTTTCTATGTAGACTAAATTTTTATATTAAACAAAATTAACCTGTTTACATTAAAATAGGAACTTTTTATGTGGTAGCTAGCATTCCAGAATAACTTCCATAACTTTCTTCCCATTTCTCCACAGTATTCTATACCCAGACTTCCTTCTTGATTCTCTTTTCATACCAATTTTCTCATTTCTATTATACTTTTATACACACATAACGAATTTGTTTACCATGTAGCAAAGATGCAGCCCCAGCGCTTTATCCTGAACTCACCTGATCACACAGTTAAATGACACAGTTAAACAATTTGCACTAAGTGTAGATTTGTCAATCGCATTAGATTGAATTATGACTGAGTTTAACACAAGCTTATAACAAGTCCTTTTTTTTTTTTTTTTAACAATGTGACTGCTTTGGTAATTTGGTTGTAATGTGTATCTTCTCCTTGTTCTCTCAGTTGGAAAGCAGTGTATTTTTCCATGAATGCAAAATGTACATCTACTGCAATATTAGTATATTGCACAATTTTTTGTGACAATCTACTCAGCCAATGGTCCAGATATGTGTCTTCTTTTTAATGTGTTTTAGCTTCAGCAGCCGAGTTTTTATCTGATTGATCTTTGCAGATCTGCTACATTCCCAATCTCACTTCAGCAGCGCATTAGCTAAGACACATGAAGTCTGTTGTCTGTTTCTGCAGCACAAGATATTGTAAAGAGAGTGCAGCACCTCTTTTTTTTTTTTACAAAATTTGTTAGAAACTTCAAGTTTATGATTTTTCAATTTTCTGTCAAGATTTTCTTTCAGCTTAGGCAGAATTCCAAGCTTCTTCTTATTATCTTCTGTATGCAATGTGAAGTAGAATATAACTACAAGTGTAGAAAACCATGGTGATCTGTTACTGTGAGAAAAGATAGAATGATAAAAAATATATGTATACAAATTCAGCATACTGCTATCTAATTCTGTAAAACTTAACTTCAACCAAAATAGATCTGGAATGTCACATCTGCTGCAAAATTGCTTTTGCCTAAAATACTAAATTGGACAGTAAGTGAATTACAATGAAAACTGAGTATGCAGCAAACTTTGCAATGCTTTGAGTTTTAATAAAATGACATAGCATGAAGAAGCTTTTGGAAAATGTTATGCTTACTCCAAAACCAAAACATATAAAGGTTTGAATGGGAGCTATTGAAAACAATTTTATTTAGGAAAATGCTTTGGGTTATATGCCGATTTTGACTTGGATTAGTGAGCACCTACAGCCTTATTACTGTAAATGATACAAGACTTTTATTGTAGAGATCTGATGATCAGAGGAAATAGTGCTGCTATGTTGGCAAAATGTTAAGAACCACTCAAGCATGCTACAGAATTAACAGTACATCCATCTCATGCGTACTATCTGAGTTTGATGGATCTATAGGAAGTGTATGTACCACTTTCTGTATAGACCTGTGGATCTGATCACCTTGATGCCTTAGTTCCCCAGCTCCATACGGGGAATCATTAATCTGAGCCACCAGATAATATGGTGATGAGCTGTTGGGCTATGCAGATGTATTCCTAATAACAAATTATTTTTTAACTGCTTTACTTTGCACCTTCCCTAAAGAGTAAATGACTTTTTAGAATTTCCACTGCTGGCAAAATCTTCAGTACCATTTTGCTCCTATTCAGTTAAGTCATGTGCTCAGTCACAACAATTCTTGTCCCGAGCAATTATAAGAAAGTAAACTGTTTGTTGCATGTTTCTCTGGTTAGATTTTTTTTGAGTTAAAAGAGGATTATTTTTACAGAAGCTTACATTTAATGAAAGAACATGAAAAGAAATCTTCATCTTCGTCAGAATTTGTCAAGTCCAAGAGGGAAGTACAGGCACACTAATGCCAAACTAGAAAAATATGTCTTAGTATTTGTAATGTATTCTCACTAAATCAGGAGTCATCAGGGTTTAACAGACTTGGAGTGCAACCGAGTCCAACCAGCTGTCTGGAAATCCTCTGTGTTACGTACCTGTTCAGATAGGATTATTCTTTGTACCCCATCCGTGGTTTTCTTTCTTTCTGTATCTCCACTTGCAGATAACTGAGAACATTTTATTTGACGAATTTAAAACAGAAAATTGTATAGAAAGTATTGAGAAAGAGAAAAGAAAGGGGTAATCAGCTCCACTGAACTGGAAAATTTGGAACATGTAAACTGGAATGGTCAAGGTACTGGGGAGTGCATTGTGGCAAACACATGCAGGCGTAGGAGAGGCCACTGTGAGTCCTTTGTGTTTTCTTTATCATTAATTATTAAGAATTCATTTGCTACATAATAAATTGACTGGATGAAATAAGTAAAAATGTGGAGAAAACTGTGTGTTAGTGGGAGAAAGTAATATATATTTTTAAAGCACTTGCATTTTTTTATGAGCTCCTTACCAAACCAGATATATAAATGAAAAGTTTAAATAATATTTCAGAAAGGTTTCTTTTAAGTTTTGGCTCAGCTAATGTGTCATATTTCTTGCATGATTGCTAAATTTCAATTATTGTCTTATAACTGATATATCTGCTGAGTTGAAAAGCCATTTCAGAAATTCATTTACCTACTATTTGGCATTTGTCTTTTGATGATTTATCCATCGCTTTTCATTTTAACCATAGCTGCAGCAAGATATCCACATCATATTTTAAACCAAGGAACCTGCGAATCGCAGAGAATTATATTTGTTCCAGAGCATATACACTCCAAAGAATTTAAACCAATTACCCCTATTTGTTTTTGTGCAATTGCTGGTTTTTTCTCTTTAATACAAATTTCTTCTCAGTTTTAATTCTCTGCTCTATCTTTCAAACAAACAGACCTTCCAAAACACAAAATTCTGTCCTGCCCAATCCGGCCCCCTGAGCCCCACTTGTTTTTAATTGCAAAAGGACAGTGACAGTATGATGCAAAGTGTTCATATTTTCTGAGAAATAATATTTACTAGGGGTTTCTAAAAAATATTTTTAGTCTCTGAACAGTTTAGAATCATTCTAACCAAAATCCTTTCACGCAAATTCTTTAACTAGTTTCTAAATCCGGCTTCGACCATTTAAAAACAAACACATAATGACAGTAAGACTGAAAAAACAATTTCAGGGTCCAGAACCCTGGGAAAAAAATCAAAGCATTTCAGCAGTCAAGAAGTGAGAAGGCACCTAAAAGCACTCAAAAATTCTAGTGAAATCAATGGGGTCTTGATGGTCTGTAATGTGTCAGAGCCATTTTGCACAGATGTCTGGTTCCAGGGACTGGAATACTCTGCTGCTGGAGTCCTGGTTGCATGAAAAATACAGGATCAGGCCCCAAGTTTTGAAACTGACAGCTGTACATGATGCCTATCATCAGGAGTTTGGAAGCCTTTCAGAACACCTGAAAGCCTGTAAAAGCCCTCTTGCAGGATATCTTTCCAACAGATCTACAAGCATCACTCAGCAGTAGCAGAAGCACTGAATAATTTAGAATAATCAATCACAGTCTGCCTGTTCGAACTGGAGGAGCCAAATCTTTAAGGAAAGATTACCTGGCACAGGTGGGAAGTGCCACGAAAGCCCACTTGAGATCACTTAAAGGAAAAATAAACAGGGAGGTAGAGTCATTGTGCAGTATAGAGCTTGTATGTAAAATATAATCAGTGTCTTATAACATGCTGATATCAGATATGAAAAGAGAATGACAGGAGTCTCGAGTTCTCGGAAAGCAGAGTGTGAAAACTCATGTACATTTCAGAACACAGTATGCTCAAAGGCCTTGTGCTTTTATGTTTTTTTTTAATTGGAGTGCTGAATATGACCTTATGGCATCAGATCATACAGCAAACATACCAGTAATAAGTGATTTTCTGAACACCGCCTATTCTTCCCTCCTAGATATGTACCTGTATGTAGGAAACTTTCCATAACTCTATAAAGGCTTGAAATAAGAACTCCTTTAAAATTCAGTAAGAACTGGAGACTAAGGGCTGAAGTCTCTGTTAGTTGCCTCACCTGCTGTGACACTGAGAACTCTTTATTCTGTAACACTGCTCAAGCTGGCAGGGGAGTTGCTGCTCGAAAGGACTTCACACAGCAAGAGGCACATTGAGGTTGGTGGCAAAATACCCAGGTGTGACGTGCAGCAATACTAGTTCAGTCAATGAGCTCGTCTGAGCTACTGATTCTGTCCCTGTAAAACAGCAGAGTTGGTACTTTATGAAATAATGTCCAGCAATAACGGTGGTGTCTTGAGCAGGGTTTGCCTCTTCAAAATGTAAATGCTTATAACACAGGTCTTGGAACTAGTTTCTCAAGATACACTCAATGGATAGAAATTATGGTTTCAGGGC
>NW_010408664.1:0-29332 GCF_000710305.1 Buceros rhinoceros silvestris | reverse complement strand
GCAGAAAGCCCCATTGTATTAGAGATCAGTTGAAATGTATAGTTCTATTATTAAGAATGATTCTTTGGTCTCCTAATGGTTAAATGCAAGTTCTTGTATGACAAACAGCAATTCAATACAATCCTTAGCAGGAGATCTTTGATTTAATACACAGCATTGCTGCATATAATATTAAAAATTTCTAAAATTCCAGATTTTGTTTTCATTTTGGAACATTATTTTGTCAAATTTGAACTTTCCACAATATTTCCTCCAATTTAGATATTTTATTTAGAAGAAAAAGATGTCAGAATGTTTCAAGATTTCCTAAGTCTAAATATGTATTTCCTTCTTCCAAATTATATATAAATTGTGGACTATAACAATGTGGTAATACAAATTATTTTATTGTCTAAAGAGTAATGAACTGGAATAGATTGCTCAGAGAGGTAGTGTCCCGCAAATGGAGATTTTTAAGAATAGGTGAGACACATACACAACAAATGTTGATACACCTGATATTTGTCTACTGGCATAGTAATAGAGCAATGTCCTCTTTCTGCCTCAATTTCTAAGGTTGTGGTTTATCTAAACTATTAAAAACACCCAAGCATGTGTGATATTTCATTTTAATTCAGAACAAAAGAAATGGTTAAATCACAGAACTCCTTATGGAGTTGAAATTCTTTTGCCAACACACTTGGGTTGATCAGAAGTAACCCAGAGATAGTCTTGGTAACCTCTTCCGACTTCTCAAACCTCCTGGCTGGCTACTTCAGTGCAGTAAGTGACTAGTCCAATTCTGCTCTTTAAAGCCACGTTAAGGATCGCAAGATCCTGGCAACCTCATGGGTTCAGGGGCAGCATTTTGCCATCTATTTTGTCCTCATGATTAAGTCTAATGACTGCTGGGAAAAGTTTGTGAAAAGGACATTTAAAAAAAAAAAAAGCTTCTTTACAGGAACAGCAGAAGTGGATGCAGCTACAGAATGGTACATTCTGTAGTATCTTTTTTTATATCCTATATATAATATATATATCTTGTTCCTTGTGATTTTGATAATACACTGCAGCAGTGTTAATTTCACATTTTTTTTTCTTTGGGGTTTTATTGCATAAATAGTCTTTCTGCAGTTCTGTGTATTCTGTGCAACAGCAAGACATATAATTTAGACTTTTTTGTGTATGTATTTAGAATGAAGTGAGAGGTCAGTTTACAATCAAGTTCTACCTCCTGAACAGATACTCTGTCAGGGTATTTTTTTTAACAGATCTCTGGAATCAAATATTAATGGTATGATGATCCTAAACCTCTTAGCATTGATGACAATCCAGAGAATATCGCATACCATCTCTTCCTGTCATGGATTAACACCAACGAGCAGCTAAGCCCCGCACAGCCCCTCACTCACACCCCCCGCAGTGGGATGGGGGAGAGAATTCGAAAAGCGCTAAAACTTGTGAGATGAGATAAAGAGAGTTTCATAGGTAAAAAAGGCCACGTGCACAAGCAAAGCAAAACAAGAAATTTGTTCACCGCTTCTGATTGGCAAACAGGTGTTCAGCCATCTTCAGGAAAGTCTGGCTCTGTCACATGTAACTGTTACTTGAGAAGACAAGCAGCATCACTCAGAATGTCCCCCCAATTCATTTTTCTTCCTCCAGTTTTATATGCGGAGCACCACATCACAGAGCCTGGAATATCTTTTTTGTCAGTTGGGGTCAGCCGTATCGGCTATGTCCCCTCCCAATTTCCTGTGCACCCACAGCCTACTCACTAGTGGGATGTTGTGAGAAGCAGAAAAGGCCTTGATGCTGTGTGAGAACAGCTCAGCAATAGCTAAAATACCCCTGTGTTATCAACACTGCTTTCAGCACAATTTCAGAACACAAAGCCATACCAGCTACTGCGAAGAACATCTCTTTCCCAGCCCAAACCAGCACATTCTTCATGCCTTATTCCCTACAATTTACATCATGCTCAGGTCCCACACTACTCAATACATCCTCATTAACCCCCTCCCCCCCTCCCCCCCTTCCTATCCTTTCATATAATACATAGACATCATTTCCTTAGTCTATTGATCACTCCTCTAAAACGTCCACAAATTCCACAAAATGTCCATTGAATTAATTTAGGCCATTAATTTAGACTTTGGGTTCCATCTGTTATGATGGTAGCTCGGGACAGGAGAGATGGTTATTGGGCACCAAATACATGGAGTTCTTGGGCACTAAAGCCAGCTCAGGTTGGATCACAGCTGCACTAGAAGTCTGTCAAGGGTTAGGGCTAAGTCTGCCACTAGATGAATGCCAGATGCTCTCTACAAACCCCTGTCTCTTCCCAAAGGGGAAGAGAAAGGGAATAAGGAATCTTATGGATTAGAAAATAAAACTGAAACTGTTTTAGTGAAAATAAAACCAATCGAATTAATTATATACAAATACATAACTAACCGGTACTGAACCCGAACCCCCCTGATGGCAACCACATGACCATCACCACTGATGCTGTGGGCAGGCACTAGGGAAGGCCCAGGCTGGACTCAGCAGCAGATGGGAACTGGATTCAGGAGCTGGATTCCAGAACTGGATTCAGGAGTGCATGGATTGGGATCAAAGGCAGAACAGACAGAGTCCTCCTCAGACACCGGCCACTGAAGAAGAGAGCTTGACCCTTGTGACCCCTCAGCTTTATACTGAATGTGACATCTATGGGATGGAACACCTTGTTGGTCAGTGTAGGGTAACCTGTCCTGTCTGCTCCTCCCCGCAGGTGCAGCCTCTCACTCACTGCACCCCCACCATGGCACACACACAGGATTTAGCATTGACCTTGGTCTGCACAGGAGCAAGTACAAGCCAGAGCCTTTCTGCAACCCAGTCCCTGGCAGTGACTGCAAACATCAAGTGTTATCACTGCTAGAAGCAGACACTGTCTGCAAAAATATGATTTTAAGTTCAGAAAGTGCCTGTAGTAAAATGTAGTTTGAAATTGTTTCATTGAAATTGCACAGTGCCTGTATTGGAGGCAGTTTGTATCATGATCTTTACTATTTAATTACAAAATTAAATAACACCAGAAATTAGAATGGAAGTATAGAATGGTTTGGGTTGGAAGGGATATTCACAGGTTATGTAGTCCAACCTCCCTGCAGTGAGCCAGGACATTTTTGAGTAGATCAGGTTGCTCAGAGCCTCATCCATCTTGACCTTGAATGCTCCCAGGGATGGGGCATCTACCACCTCTCTGGGCAACATGTTCCAGTGTTTCACCGCCCTCATTGTAAAAATTTCTTCCTCCTATCTAGTCTAAATCTCCCCCTCTTTTAGTTTAAAACCATCACCGCCTGTCCTGTCACAACAGGCCTTGCTAAAAAGACTGTCCTTTTTTTATTTATAAGCTCTCTTTAAGTATTGGAAGGTCACAGTAAGGTCTCCCCAGAGCCTTCTCTTCTCCTGGCTGAACAACTCCCACTCTCTCAGTCTGTCCTCATAGGGGAGGTGCTTCATCTCTCTGACCATTTTTGTGGCCTCCTCTGGACCCTCTCCAACAGGTTCATGTCCTCCTTGTGCTGAGGACTCCAGAGCTGGATGCAGCACTCCAGGTGAGGTCTTACCAGAGTGAAGTAGAGTAACAGAATCACCTCACTTGAGCTGCTGGCCACAAGTTTTCCTTATTTGGCTTGTTTATATATGTCAAAAATAGTTTTGACTCATTTGTGTGCTTTCACTATTTCAAAAATATTATAACTTGTCATTGCCACTTATTCGCTAGAGTTAAAAAGTACACATATGGAAAGGCAGTTTAATTAAGCAGAGGATTTATGCAATTCAGTTCCTTTTTTTTTTTTTTTAATAGCAAGCAGCATCATGTCACAACATCTGTTAAAGTTAACCAAGCCATGGAGAATTTATTTTTAGGTAAATTACTGAATTGGGAACATCATATAAAGATGGCAATATTAGCCATTTATGGAGATACTTGCTGCAGTGCAGGGCACCTTTCTCCATGGCTCTTGTAGAAACTCGTCAAAAAATTCGAGTCCCATGCCCTCCCTCATATGGAAGGGAGAGTTACACTTAAAAGCTATTATTACCATCTCCCCTGGTTCTAAAGACTTTTGTACCTCTTCCCCACACCTTTTGAATATTTCTGAATGCTTTTGCAGCTCTCTTTGGTGGCAGTTGTTGAGCAAGGGAAGAGCCATAATTAACTCTTCAGTTGAGACCACAAAACACAGCTACTGTGGCATAAAATAGAAAATTAAAATGAATACAGCATATGTGCTTTTGTGCTGTTTTATTTTTGAATTCCTAATTGTATGCTGTCAAGTCACAGACATCTTCACAATGTATCTAAGCTCAATATGTCATTAGATTCTACTCGTTTCCATAATTTAGGTTCTTGGTCATAGAACTGAGAATAAAAGAGTCAGGTAAGAACTTGTGCATGAGTATTTCAAAATATGGTAACTTTCCTTTTCAGACTGTCAGTGAAATATTGAATCAAAGAATAATTTCCATTTACATATATTGAGGCTGAAATATTTCTCATGTTTATTATGGATGAACCTTCCAACTGTTCACCTTATCTGTGCAAGAACTTTGCATGCTAATTGCAAGAGAATAGAGAAATTATGCAAGTGGTTCATTTACTATAGCATTTTGAAAATCCACAGGCTTTCTATTGTTGGACTTTATCCTGTGGTCTCTTTCTGTCTATAGGTCTAGCTACAGAACCCAGCTCCATGGTTGCTTCACACAACAGAGGTGCATCTTGGAAGACTTTTTCTTTCTGGCAGATAAAAATAAAACTTGCGAAATGATTCCTTGTATTCTTACATACAACCTGTTACTGTTATTTTTCTTCAGTGTTAGTAGCCAGTTGTGGATCATTACTCTTATGCAGTAATTTCTTTCATTGGTTGTTTTTACAGGCCATTTTTTTGTATTACATCGTGTAAGACTGACTAGTGTTGAGTAAGAAGAAAGTGAGCTACTGTGTTCATGTACTGTGCACGTGTACTTTGAAGTGAAAAAAGGTGGGATATAATGTGTGTGAGGTGGATATAATGCAATGATAACTAAATAAGACTTTGACACTTGGAAATTGTCACATTGGCTCTGTTTAAAAATAAAGATATGGCATAATATAGATTTACATATAAATGCATCTTAGAAGTGACTCAAAGTGCAGTCATTTTAACAAAATGCTTTTAATAAGGTTATTGCATTTCACAGTTGTTTTCCTGTAATGATTTTCAGTGTGAAAGCCAAAATACAATTTTTATTCTTTTCCTTCTCCTTCTCTTCCTCCCCTATCTTCCAACTCTAGATTTTCAAACTCAGCGCACTTTCTGAATGCTGAGACACATTCGTTTTGTCCATTACTTCTCAGCCTGTAGAAAAGATGAATGTGATTGCAAAGTAGTGAGCAATCATTTCAGTGGTGAAACAACATCTTACTCCCTCTTTCATAGTTGGGCTGGTGGTCATAGGAATAAACTCACAGACTATGTTTTGGGTTTTGTTTTTATTTCTGTAAACTAAGCAGCTGTAACATAGTCTCAGCTTCATCCTGTTTTAGCTGAACTCTGGCGATCTTCTGTACAAACCAGACGGGTGGTGAAAATCTTCAGGGTGGAGGAGTACAGTATGAATTGCGGCAATAGCGGCAGAGGTGTTAGGTGCACTGGATGAGGGAAAGGCACAGTGGATCTTCCTTCCTTCCTTCCCTCCTTTGAACAGTCTGTTTTCTTCCACATGTTTTTCCCAAGAAATTTTGTGGTCTGCCTGCTAATATCCTCTGGATATGCCACTTTGCATGGACAGAATGTTTCAGAACCCAGTCCATGCAAGCCAGTGTCAGCAGTGGTTCCAGGGCTCACAGGTGTGTTTGAGACTGACGAAGGGCTCCTTCAACCCTCAAGCACACGTGGTAGCTTTGATTGTAATTGAGATGGAAACTGCCTCATTTAGAATCAATTTCTAAATCACAGCTAAGAACTATTTTTGTCTCTCAAGAAAATATATATCGTGACTTTTTCACAAATAAAAATAGTGTAATGTGCTAGGTTACAATAGTGTTTTGTTTGAAACTATGGAAATATTTTTAAATCAACTATTACCTTTAGCACATAAAATAAATTTTGTTTATATATTTGAAAACATGCCCTATCAAATCGTGATCCACACTCTAGGGGAAAGAATTTGCTCAGTGCTCTATACACTGATTAAATTCTATACTGACAGATTAGGTTGTGTGGAAGTAGTTCATGGAGCTCCTGTACTGAGGCAGGGCTCTGTCTCTTAAACCACTAAGCCTGTTCCCCTCCTTTAGATGTTTACTATATCCTCATTTTTTAAGTGTGTTTAAACTGTGAGAGATGCTGGGCTATATTTATTTATCCCACTATATCATCACAGCATCCCCATCAAAATAATAATGATTTTTCTTCATCAGGAAACTTCATCAATTTTAAGAGATTGTTATTTCTGAGGAGTTTGTAAGATTAATTTTATTGGTAGAAAACCTGGCAAGCATAAGAGTTTCAGGATTTTAGCTGCTTATTGCTAAGATTGCTGATGTTCTCAGTATAGTAAAACTTAAGTGATGTGTCAAAAGAAAAGTAATTTCCATTAGTGTAAGGCTATATTGCTTGCGTTGGATCTGATGGACCCAGTTGTTCTGCCTAAGGCCATGGCCTCTCTCTAGCTGTTTACTATGGTCATGAGGAGTGCTGTGGGAAGACATGCTCTCAGAGGCAGGTTGTCACTCTTATTTTGGCCTTATTCAGAACCTTCCTGGGTTTGGAGTTTTTTTTCCATTTTAATGTGGAAAAGCAATAGTGCCTCATCAATTTTAGTCAAGTTTCAGTATGCAACTTTCATTGTATTTAGTGTTGATTTTACATTTTTAAAAATCACCCTGGGCAGTTCTAGGGGGATAAAACTGTGCTCAATTTCACATTAATAGTTTATCACATAGCCTGCTGCCTTTTTTTTTTTTTAAGTGAAATATATGATTATAATATAGTATCAGAGTGTAAGAAAAAATCCAATCAGGGCTTTTTTTTTTTTTTTTGTGCAGGGTTAAATGTGCAGTCTGTATTCATTCTGGTCCACAATTTCTGTAATAATGCATAGATATGAGTCCCCCTCCAAGCTTATTGAACAGGAAATAATTTTACAGTAAAATTTCTAAAGAAAATCTAGAGAACTTAGTCAGACCTTTAATTCTTGTTACATCAATATTCCCCTATTGCACAATAGGAGTGGGTTACTGGTGTACCACAGATGCACCTTTTCTCACCAACTCATTGCAGAGGCTAATAACCAGCCTGACTACTTTTCCTTGGTATAGATTTCTAGCCTTACTGGAGTGCAAATACTATGCTCACAGAGACAAAATAATTGATTTGCTTGCATATGAGATCATAGGAGCAGTAGCATTATACGGTTTTTGGAATAAATATGCTTGATCTTTGGTCTGCAGGACTTCTTAGCAAGTAGAGCTATCATATTAAGAATAACTACACAAACAGACAGTCACCATTGTCAAATTACTGTTCTACATGCAGAGATAAAGTGACAATCGCATCTATAACTTGGATGGTAAACGGCAGGTTCACACTTAGATGAGGCTAAGCTGTGGAAACCAGTATTGATCTTCAGTCGCTAAGCATACTTAGACTTTTATTGTCTGCTGAGAGAGAGGCTATACACAGATCTTATTGTCTTTTCATTTCTATCTCCAGTCGCTCTCATCATTATTTCTCATCAGCTGAAGATTACTGTTTCCACTTTTTTTTTTCTGAGTTGCATGAATTCTCCCTACTCTGTTCCAGACAGTCAACTAAATTGACTCAAACAACTTGCATAAATTAAAACTTAGCTATTTTCTTTTTTTTTATTTCTCAACTAATGTTTGCATTAACCATCTTATTGAACAACTGGGGAAGGGTAGGACTATCAGGACTTCCAATGGAAGGATGGTGACAGACAGGTGATGTCAGAGAAGGCAGAAAAAGTAAAACAGAAAGCTGTTTTGCAAGCAGAGTATTGGTCCAGGAGTTGAGTATAGGGATGCTATCTATACACGTGTGTGGTGCATTTGTGTAAAGAAGAAACCGTTTTTGGAAAATAGACTAGAATCACCAGGCTCACTTAACCTACAGCTCATTAATAAGAATGTCTTATTTTTGCACTTAGAAAAATAGTTTATCTCATAAATTAACTGTTGGCAAATTGGGTTATAGCACCAAGGTTTTTGAATGTGTTTAAAAAAACCCACTCTGTATTCATTTCAGTAAATACACAACATACGATAAATACATAAAATAGATGTATACTAAGTATGTATTAAATTATACGACTCCTGCTTGCCTCTGGACATTCTGTTGCTCAGTTTTTCTTTTTTTGTTGTTGTAATGGAAGAAACAGAAATGTTCCTTTGTAAAGCGTGCTTAAGTAGGTTCACCTAGGTTTTTATTTAAAATATTTATATTTCTTTCTTTACTACTTTGTCAGAAACTTATTTTCAGTTTGTCTTTGCTTTGTTTTATTATGAATAATAATTTATTATTGAACTAAAGGAACTCTAGAGTTGGGAATCGAAAATACCAAAGGTTTAAAAAGCATAAGCACATGAAGAGAAGACAACTCAAATGACTTTGCACAGTATAAAGAATCATACCTTGTCTCCTGTGAAAGCTGACCTTATGGAGATTTGGATGATTTTTTCTTTTTTTTTTTTTTGTGGCTACTGGCTGACTTCTTCAGTCTGGTGTTTCAACACAAGTGTACTACAGGTATTTTTCTACTGTTATCTCAAGAAATCCTTCCTATTCCCTAACGATACAGGTTATGTCTTTTTATAGGGCCATTCCAGTTTTACCGATGCTGCCATTTTGTACGGTTTGTAGTCTACTCAGGGCTGGTTCTACGATCCTCTTACATACCTGTCCTGGTTTGAGTTAGAACAGTACCCATTTTGTTCAGTGATTTCACTTCCCAGCTCAGTCTCTTCTCAGTGACGGCACTTTCTGAAGTTAACGGCGTATTTCTGCAGACAGTGTCTGCATCTAGCAGTGATGACGCTTGATGTTTGCAGTTGCTGCCAGGCACTGGGATGCAGAAAGGCTCTGGCTTGTACTTGCTCCTGTGCAGACCAAGGTCACTGCTAAATCCTGTGTGTGTGCCACGGTGGGGGTGCAGTGAGTGAGAGGCTGCACCTGCGGGGAGGAGCGGACAGGACAGGTGACCCTATGCTGACCAACAAGGTGTTCCATCCCATAGATGTCATATTGGGTATAAAGCTGAGGGGTCACAAGGGTCAAGCTCTCTTCTTCAGTGGCCGGTGTCTGAGGAGGACTCTGTCTGTTCTGCCTTTGATCCCAATCTGTGCACTCCTCAATCCAGTTTCAGAATCCAGCTCCTGAATCCAGTTCCCATCTGTCACTGAGCCCAGTCTGGGACTTCTCCAGTGCCTGCCCACAGCATCAGTGGTGATGGTGATGTGATTGCCATCAGGGGGGTTGGGATCAGTGTTGTAATATATGTGAGTATGTATATATATATATACAATTTTGGTATTACTATTTTCTTTATAGCAGTTTTAATTTTCTTTTCCAGTCAGTAAGTCTCTCTCCCTTATTCGCTTCCTCTTCCCTTTTTTGAAGGGAGAGGAGTTAATAGAGACCATCTGTCATTATTCTAGTGGCTGCCCAACCTTAACCCATGACAACATCTTAACAGGTATTATCATCAAAAGTGTTTATTGCTGACATATTGCCACCCTGTCTTGATACGATTTTTTTTTACAAGCTTACTCTAAATAATGTGCTAATAATATTTGTACTTTGTAGCTGTAGCTGGCACTCACACTAATGGGAAGGGATGAGCTCTGTGTAACTGAATAAAACATGACTGCAAAGAATGTTCCACATTAAACAGCACTACAGAAAACTGTGACTAGTCTCATATATTGCAGTACTATTCCGTTTTGGCATCAGCAGTCATGGAAATACAGTTACAGTTACTGTTGATGTACCTGAGAAGATAAGAAACACTGCTAAAGCTGGAGATGTAAACATTTTTTACAAAAATGATGTGGTCACAGCTGAGAAAAATTGACCGTGAGTACATGAATAAAGTTACTCACATGGGGTTGGTAGATGTAGTTACGGTGGTCTGCAACCTCACTGCCATCAGTATTTCAGTGATCATAAAAAAAAAAGAAATTGCTTGTCCATCTTATATTGGGCCATGTGGTTTTCAATAGCTTTAGTTTGAACACATGGTAATAATACTTGACATTGAGTTCACCGGAAGTCATAGAGAGATTGGATAATTGGAAGCTCATACTTCAGGAGAAACTTGGCATCTGGTTTCATATGCTATCATTCACACAAATGATAGCTTGACACCGGAAACAAAGAGTCTTGTCCCTTTTCATTTGGGACAAGAATGGACTTGAACAGCGTCTTGATACAGTGAAACCAGACAGATTGGATGCTCTAAAGAGTTTCTACAACACAGTTTTGACTGGAATAATCAGGAGATCCATTACTTCTCTTCACTGGTATTCTATTGGAGTAAAACACAATTTTTCTCAAAATATTGAGAAAAAAACCTAATCCCTGTCAATTGTTCTTGCCATTTATAATCCTCCATCAAACTTTGTTGTTCTGTGATGGCTTCAAAACCACCAGCACCATTAACATTTATCACTGTGAAGTTGATTGTGTGTATCTATCTCAGGGAAATCAAGTCCTAATTTAATATGTCAACAATGTATTAATTATAGGTTGTCTATCAGGCTGAAATGAAACTGTAAGAAGAGGATGCTCTGTTCTAAAACTTTCTGTGAAATTGTAATATTGCATCTTCTAAAGAGAAACAGAACAAAATAACTTCTACAGCTTTTGTGTGCTGATAGGCATTCGAAGAAGTTTCTGATATGAATGCCCATATTCTGTATCACTGACTACTAAATAAGGAATATCAATGAGAATTCAAGGGGAAAGTAATATCAGACCGAAAGTCTCAGCCTTTGAAAATTTTCAAGTATTTTGTGGCAACCTGGCTTCAGTCATAGACAGAGGTAACTGCATTCAAATGATGTTTGTATCTTCTGCCACGTAGGAGTGAAATAAATTTCTAAAGCATTACTAGACTTTGTTTTAAGTTTAAAGGTTAACTGAATTTTGAAATGTACTTCTGTAAAATAGCTTGAGCTATATGTAGCTCAGGTCAAACTATTAATTATAAACATATTTGTATAATATAACCACTTGATTCAGTGGTCTTCAGTATAAACCTGTCCAAGAATAATGAAGACGATTTTATTTTTAATTTTGTTGAGAAACAATTCTATTACAGTTTAACAATGCTAGCTAAAAACCCCCAAATGTCTTCTCTTTGTGCAGTTTGTGGAATGATCATAAAGGTATTTGTTCCATGGCATATTTATTGTTCCTAGACTGAGTACTTAGATTTTTAAATACAAATTGCCTAAAGAAATTGTTAAATCCCTCAAGGACCTAGTACAAGGGCACTGATGTCTTCATCCTGACGTCAAGGGAATGTCACTATTTCAGTTCAGTGGAGCCTCATGTTTAAAATTCTGTCACGAGTAAGAGTATTGTCTTTGGTTAGAATAAGCTGGTAATTCTAGTATTCCATAGTTCATTTGAAGGAGAGACATTGTGTTGTGAAAGCTCAAGTTTTTCCTTGCCAGGAGGAACATTGTTTCTTACATTAAGTTTAAAAAACTTATCGATTTCTTGATGATCAAACAGAAGAGGAATATGACCCATTTTTAGCAGCTGCCTAGCTTAGCACAAGACATCCATTTTTCTCCAATCCATTTCATGCTGAATAATTAAACATATGTTTGTATTTGTGTTGTCTGATTTGTAAAGATTGCCACTGGATTGGCTTATCTTGTTTATACATGGGGACTGGTTTGTGTACTTCTTTCTTCCATAAACCAGTGGATTGATACCACAGGTCTATTGACTGACAAAGCTGTATTATACTCCAAGGTTTGCATTGGAATCTGATTCAAAAAATCCAAGAAAGTTCAAGGGAGTGAATTTTTAGCTTTGATTATTAAAGAACAAGATCAAACCCATTATAGATGGAAAAAATTATTTGAATAGCAGTGAAACGTACCATGAATTCTCAGCTGGATGAAGTGCACAGTGTCACAGTTCCTGTCCAGCTACCTGCATTTGGCTTGGGGAGACGGACAGTACCTGCTGCATTGCCCTGGGGACATGGGAACTGAGACCACTGAGCAGGAGAATAGGTGGTTTAAGTAAAACTCTTACTACCTCTTCTCTGCTTTACAGGAACACCTGCACCCCAGTAATTCTGGCTGGCATGTTGACAGACTGATAAGGCTAGTGAAAGCGATAGTGGCACACTGTTGCTGACCTGAAGCGCCCCTTTGGGGAAGTTGTGAGAGGACGGATTTGACACAGTGATTGCAGTGGCAGTCATGAGCTGCTCACGTAACTTGCTAACCAGTAACTGAGAAACGGGTATTTCCATAATGTTGCAGCTGTAAAGGGTGAATCTAGCTAATTCTGAATTTTATACATTACGTGAAGGAAAATTCCTCTATTTCAGGTTAATTGAGACTTCATTAATGGTTTCCTAGAAATAGACTCTTCACTGACTGATAGTGGAGTCTAATTCATATTTGCAGTTCAGTGAAGTCAAACTTTACTGCAGCATGAAATAGATACTGTTTTATTTGGCAGCCCCCAGTACTGACATGACATTAGTTCTCTGTTACCTTTCTCAAAAGCTTCTAAATCCCGCCATGGCCAAACAGAAACTTCAAGTTTTGCTTTTAGAATGCTTGCATATTTTGGGCACAGGTGGTGCAAACAGTTTTATACACCAGTATCACATTGCAGTTGTTACCTTTTGGTGTTAGGATAGCTGATAAGCATACCACAGAATTCTGAAACATGTTTTAGAGCATTTATACTAATAATAAACAGAAAGCTTGCAGTCTGTAAATGTCCACAAAGATGCTTAGCAATTCTGTTACATGCTTGGGTATTCATTTCCCTTATCACGATATAAGCAAAGGTTTGAAAGAGAAAGGCGTAGAAAATAATGAAAAGTACATGTTCCTAAACACCACTCAGAGAATGAAGCCTTAAGTGGTTCATTCATATAATTGCATTCTATTTTATATGCATATACAGCAATTCGGCAGCTCAAGATTTCTCCTTTTTTTTTTTTTTTTGAAGTAAGAGTAGACTGAGTTTAAATAACTGCATCCAGATTAGAAAAAGGGCAGGCTGAAGTTACTGACAGCAGGATTGGTCTTGATTTTAATCACATCAAACACACAGGTGAACAGAAACACAAAAGGTAACAGCTTACACGCCCAATGTGGGTAAAAATGAAAAACAGAATAACATCAATATCATAAAGCAGAAAAGAAATATGAAGTTATCAATTGCTGGCTCAGATCAGAGGTTTCAAAAAATGGTTGAATCCATTTTCAAGACACTCATTCTTACGAAAGAAAAATCAGCACTATTATTTTTCACACCTAAGCAGAAGGTATTTGAGTGTCAAAATGATTCACATTAATTTTAGATAGTGTTTAATTCATGATGAAGAGTTAGCTGCTCCTTGACAGCATATTATGAAACCTGAATCCTCTTTCAAATACCTTCCAGTGGCAAGTATCTACCCATGTATTGCGCACACAATAGGCACTGGTCCCAAGGGGAGACACAGTCTCTGATCCTAAGATAAAATAAGATCGTACATTTGCAGTCACACCTGTAGCCTGACAGCGTGGAGCTTGTTACGGCTTTGCTCATTTTACATGGCTTACAAAACAGCTTCTTTGTTGTCAGGGCTGGTTTGTCCTGTTCAGAGATGTCTCCATACCTGTCTTGTGAGCAGGTGATTTATATCTTCTTATTCTTTTTCCTTAATCAAAAAATGAGTTCTACAACCAGAATTACATTTTGCTGTTGTGTATTAAAAAGATAACAAAATTATAAAGTTCAGCTGGAATGGTTTCTCCAGTCACAGTAGTCCTTTAAGACAGATGTGTGATCTAGGAATTGGATAAGTTTCCAGGAAATTTAAGTCACTTGATTTTGTATGTAAAATTAATGCTACACAGACATAAAATACCCACCTATTGAGTTGCACCGTCCAAGCTCGCTAGGCCCTGGCAGATCAACCTCAGGTGTAAAGGGTGGAGCCAGTTCCGCGCACGCTGCGCCTCACCTAAAAAATCCACCGCGCAGGCCCGAAGGGTGCACTCATCGCTTGCAGTGAGCGTGGGAAAAGCCCTTCCCAGATCTTCGTTCGCGAAGCCAAGCCATGATGATGATGATTGAGTTGCACATGCTTTAAAGTCTGTAGTATAGAACAGGTCCTGATTAGTTCTTTGATTCTAAGCTCAAATGTTGTTTTTTTAAATGGTACCAGGAGTTGTTAAAACCAATTAAAGTAAGAATAGCCTGTCTCAAAATTTTAAGGTTAAAGTAGAATGTGTTTGTAAGGCAATGGCATTTTTTTTCCCCCAAGAAATGATTTCTTAGCTGTTTGTTCTTTTTCACCGCCTAAATATTTAGTGTCTGTACGTATTCATTATATGTTGAAAGGAGAGGTTACATTTTGATGTGCACTCTTCACTTTGAATGTTGCAGTCTGTCTTTCGGAAGACAGCCGATCAAAATTCATTCATTAGAGTGGCTGCCACAGAAACTTCTGTTCCAGCTAGAGTTTGAGAGGTTTTGCCTGCTTACTTCAAAGGACTTTCTGGAAAACATGAGTTTAATTTAATTGGATAGTTGTAACTTATTTTTCTGGCAGTTAATTCAGCACTAGAGTGAGAAATGAAATCTTAGTTGGTCGTTTACAATACCTGAAAAGGAAGTGGTACATTTTCTTTGTTGCCAGCAGGAAAATGCTATGGGTTGCTATCACACTGAAACATCTTTCTTGTTTTAGAATGAGAACCTACTTCTATCTAATTTATTAGACTTCTAAAGTAACTACTACTGAGTAATGCATTTCCACACGTCCATATTTTTTAGCATTCCCAAACTCTTATGAAGAAAAGTAAAAGTTTATAGTAAACCACAGTGATTAGACAGTAAACTGCAAACTGAAACAATCCGGTACCACAATGTTTATATTGTGAAGCTGAAAACCATGTATGTGCAGTTGTCACGTACTAGGAATGTATATGTAAGTAAACTGTAACTTTATTTTCAGCCTGGATCTGGCTATGCCCACATGCTTTCAGAACTTTCAGAAATAACATACCAACCTTATTTTTTTTTTTTTTTTTGGCCTAGTATCTCTCACCCAAAGCCCCCCCAAAACCCCTCCAAAACAACCAAAAAACCCCCTCATCTTTTAATACCTAGTGGAAAATCTGGAGAAATTGTTGGACTCAAATGATCTATGGTCTTTATGAATGCTAAAGGAAACCATGTGTATGTGGTACAATAAAAGAATTAATAAATGAAACTAATCAGCAATTCTAATGCATACAGAAGATCTGGCCCATTGCCTTTCCTTCGGATATTACCACAGTCAGTTGGTGTCATCCTGTGGTGCTCAAGAATAGTAATGCAGTTTGTGCTGCCTGCTCCCTATCACAAAAATCCTTTTTTAAAGAAAAATGGTTCCACTAAAAGGGTGATTTTAAAAGTGTACTTATGATCAGGTGTTTATCTTATATATTTTTAAAGCTCTGCAGCACCACTGAAGATTACAATTGTCTTTAAGGGCTTTTTTCATTCACCTCATACTGAAAGTTTTCTGCGTCTACTCAGGGACAATTTTCCCCATGTTGCCTGCCTTTATATCTTTTACTTTCTTTGGCTGGATAAATTTGTCATACCTGATCCACATCCACTAGTGTCATGTTTTGACCTGAGTCATGTATTGCTTCATGAAGGGAGTAGGAGTTCTTTTTCAGTGAAAAGTATCGTAAGATATATTCTTCTGTTATTAATCTGTATTCTTCTGGGGTATTCATGTTCTCTTTTTTTAAAAAAAATGTTTTAAAATAAACTTAACTTTGAGCAGTTAATTACTGACAATGAACAGACCTAATTATTATTTTTAGAAGTGTGGCAATAAATAAGGTAAAAATAAAAATACTTGGAAGCCTGAAATTTAAAAATAATGATAAATAATTTCGGTTTCTTTGTGGCTTTGGAAGGTTTGCCACTATTATAGATTTCAGCTTTTTTGGAAAAATGGAGCAGAAAAGAAATAAAACCAGGGAGGAATGCCAAGCACCTCTGCCTACACTGAATGTTTCAGGAAGTGAAAATGGCAAGTGACAGCTATCGAGCTATACTCATCTGCTAAGCTAGGTTCTGTGTCAAGCTGCACATTATTGTAGTTGTAACTTGGAATAACCAAATTCAGCACTAAGCTTTAGAAATTCATCACCCCTTGTAACAAAATGGGATGTTTTCTGAGCTGTGGGACTGCAACTCTACCAGATGATTCTGAAGAGAATTTTCCTTGGGATTACGAATAGAGGTCCTGTTTCCAGGTAGGATGTAATGCACTGACAGGAAGGAGCAAAATCTGTCAGGAGGAAGATAGCACCATGTGCGAAAGGAGACTTATCTGAGTGTAACATTCAAATATTTTAGTAATTTACAGGATTGTTAATCCAGATAATTTAGATAAAAATCTATTTTATAGAAATGTTGGATGCTCCAGAGAGGGGAGGAAATAAACATTTTTCACTATTATTGATACTTTTAGGAAACTTGTCAGATGTTCTGACCACACAGCACAAGAACAGTATCAAGGCAGTAATTTTTGCTTCCACGCATACACTATGTTCCTATGTACACCTGGGTTATCATTTACAAAAGAGTTAAAAACATTAGCTATTGCTAGCTCACTAACTTGCCTTGAAAAAGAAGGGACCTTATTGATACTTTTATTATATTTTACCTTAACCTTTCTATGTCATTAGTCTGGAAAAGGTGGAGCATTTGTTGCATGAAAATGAAACTATGATAGCATAGTATAAATTTGTATGAAAAAAAGGCAATTAAGGTTCCCCACTCAGAAGATGTCTTTTGATAAGAAAGGTCACTTGCTTATTGCTGCATCAAATTTACTAAAGACTAAGACAAAAAAAGTAGGATAATTAGCAGCTGTCAAAATAATGCAGTTGAGCTTGTCAAATTAAGACTTTTACAAAATAGGGGAAAAAAAAGGGGTATTTTTAGGAAATTAAATATCTAAATTATTTCGACCTCAAGCAGAACAAAACGAATTATGCCCTACACTCCACTGACTATCAAAAATATTTAAAAAACGGCCTGTGATGAATGGCTCAGATGGGGAGATTTATTATCTATAAGCTTATAATAAGGTTGATTTCTGCCAATTTTTCTACTCCCATGTATAGAAATGGCTTGTAGCTTCACTGTTTCTCCTCACGGAATCAGCTCTGTGGTGAGGCACTATGTGCTAGCTCTTCAGATGTTGCTTTGTTATCAGCTTTTATGTATACAAAGAAATGTATGCGCTTGTATTTATACGTATGTATCTACCTGTTGTCCAAAGGAAAAGGATTGTGGTAAAACCAAGAGATGTGTGTATATAGTGTGAGAATGTAAAGTTAATGACAGCGAGTCAGACAAAAAAATACATTTAGTTTATGAGAGTCTCTGAGAGAGGTAGGTTAGAGATGGAGTGTGAGAACTATGTAGATATTCTCCATTGTAAACCACTATGTGGTTATGAGAATCTGTAACTTTGTACTTAATGGAAAGATTTCCCTTTGACTGATTTGAACGTGCTACCTAGGGAGAACCTAGTGGGCATCAGGTTCCTTGTCTTGGAAGAGACAGCGATCCTTTGTTACTCTCTTTGCCATTTATGATTTTGTACACCTTTTTCTTTTGTTATCTCTTCTAATCACCTCTGCCTATGCTGAAGAGCTTTAGTTTCCTGTGTGAAAACAGCTCCACAACTTTAATCTTCCCTGGTGTCCTGCTCTGAACCTTTTCCAGCTCCCCAGTGTTTTCTGAGAAGGGGCAGACCATTGTTTCTGAATTCCCAATAGATAAGGTAAGTATCTAAATATGGTTTCTCTCTCCTCTTCCTCCATTTTACTTCTGAAGTTTTATTCCTTTAAGAAGGATGTTGCTGTGTATATAAGTATGGAGCTTTCAGGTGCCTAGTCAATGTATTTAATTTGATAATTACTTCTGGCAGTGTCAGGAGGTGACAGCATGAATCTAGTAGTGCTTATACATGTACTTTAATGCTATTTGAAGTCAAAATATAAAACTGAAGTCAAAGGGATATGAGTCAGATTCATTATTATGACTTAATGCATCTCCAAATATAGCTTGGAAATAGATGAATTGATTTTAGCTCTTCTGAAACTCTTTAGTATGCGAATCTCTTATTTTATTAATTGGTTTTGGTCTTTGAAATTTTATCACATAAAATTATGTTCTCTTAGCTTGATAATTGTATGATAAAAATATTAGATTCTGTCACTTGGAAAAAATTCCTCTTTCTAGGAATCTCTGTGACCTGTGTCATGAATATAGGAATCCGTAGAAAAATCACTTTAAGTGAAGGACCATTTAGGTTGCAAAAACTCAGGCAATAAAACCATAACCAAAGAAAATAGGTACTGTTTTCTCTAAATAAGGAGATGACAGTTTATGTAGTATCTTCAACCTGGAAAATCAAGGATTAGATTAATTAATAGCTTTGGAGTGTCAATAAGAACTATGATCAAAACGCTTAAGTTCCTGCTTTAGTTAATAATTTGAAGCGCAATAGTTGGAAGAGACCCATTTCTCGGTAGACAAATGACCCAGTGATCTGCACGTTCCTTGTGGTAGAATAGGCCATTTCTTCCGTCACACATTCCTTAATCACTGCTTATAAAGTGCAGGCTGGAGAAAGAGGGAGAAGTTTCTTATTTTCTCCCACTTACAACTTTGTTTTTTATCCTTATGTGGAGCAGGAAAATATTTTAAAACATCTAGCATATTGAGGAAGTAAAAACCAACCAACCAAACAAGAAAACCTATTTCCAACAGAATTTTTCCAAAGTGGAAAGAATAATACTATAGGAATGCTCACTAATTTCTATATTGGCTTAGAAATAAACGCAAGCTTAAAAAAAGAAGATAAAATTACGTTATGGCACTTTACGAGGAGTAACACCTCAGATTTATTGTTGACCATAATTTTTTAAAAAACTCTTTTGTGAAGTCTGTGAAAGGGGGAAATACTAATTTTGAGAAAGCAGAAAACTTTATGAGCTTATATTGTTGGGACAGGCTGAAAAGATGTTATGACTACCGGATCAAGACACGTTACTTGTCATTCCCCCCACATTAGTGGTGAGCAATAATTTACTTGGATAAAATAATATAGAAATACTTTTTCTATTTCTGCTTCCATGCTTGAAAACATGACATAGATGTGGAAACACTTTTAATCTCACAGCGTTTGACTTATCAGCTCAAGCACCACTATTCAGATGCATTTTCTAATTCTGTTTGTCACAGGATTAGGTTTCCACACTTGCTTTAACTCAAGCATTTCATATTTAACTCATCTTTCCATAAATTGTATGCTTAGGAGCAGAATCATAGAAAAGTCAGGAGAATTTTTTAACACTTAAAAATCTCATCCAACCATGAAATCAAAGACTGGATTATATCTTATGTGCTTTCAATATTTAACTTCAAATTTTAACACTCCGCACTGTTACTCTATAGTTATGCTTTGGGTACTTTTCCTTTTAAAAAACAAACAAACAAACCCAAATCCAAACCAAACTCTATTTTCATAAAAAAAGATTATTTTCTTCACATTTTCATTTTAATGAATATGCATAAATGTGTACATGCTCATATATTCATAGCTGTATCACATTTTCTATATTACTTTCAATTTTAAGATCTCTTTTTGTATGACAACATAGTTTGTGGTGGTTTTCCACTACATTTGTATTTCTTTGCCAGAGAATTATAGGTTTATATCATTCTTGTGCCAGCAGAAGGATTATTCCATATTTTTTTTTAAGTCTTGCAATAGCATAGAGACAATAGAATGTTTTGTATGCCATGTCTCAAGTCTGTAATTGATATGGAGAACTCCATATATATCAAACGTCACAATAGTCCCAGCATTATGTAGACAACTTCCAGAGTGAAATATAACTCCACTATAGTGATTATGGAATCACATGAAAAGACAAATCTTTTGAGACTGTAAGAGTCTCAGAAGACAGAAACATAGAACTAAATTTGTAGGTATTGTAAAATACACAGGTGGCTTCACAATATTAGAATCATAGCGTCATAGAATATCTCAAGTTTGAAGGCACTATCCAACTCCTTGCAGGACTACCTGAAACTAAACCATGTGTCTAGGAGTTTGATTCAGACACTCCTTGAACTCAGGACAGGCTCGATGCCATGACCACTTACCTCGGGAGCCTGTTCCAGTGACCAACCACTATCAGTGAAGAACCTTTTCCTGATGTCCAATCTGAACTTCCCATGAAGCGGCTTCATACAATTTATGTCCTATAGCTTGTCAACAGAGAGACGAGATCAGCACTTCTCCCTCTGCTGTCTCCCTTAAGTCAGGCAGGAACTGTGATGAGGTCACCTCCCAGCCTTCTCTTCTCCAAGCTGAACAAGCCAAGCGACCTCGGTTGTTCCTTCTAAGTGTCGCTCTCGAGACCCTTCACCATCTTCGTAGCTCTCCTCTGGACGTACACTAGTAGTTTGATGTCCTTCTTATACTGAGACACCCAAAACTGCACACAGTACTTAAGGTGGGACCTCACCAGTGCAGAGAAGAGTGGAACAGTCACCCCCCTTGACCGGCTGGTTATGCTGTGTCAGATGCACCCAGGCTGTGGTTGCCTTTTTTGCTGTCAGGGCACACTATTCATTCATATTCAACTGCCATCAATCCAAAGGCCCAGACCTCTTTCCATAAGGCTGTTCTCCACCTTTTGTCCCCCAATTTATACATATAACCAGGACTACCCCATCATGGGTAGAGTATACTGCACTTATCTTTTTAAATTTTATCCAGTTAGTGTTGTCCAGCTCTCTAGTCTATCCCGATCTCCCTGTAAGGCCTCTTTACCCTCAAGGGAATCCACAGCTCCTCCTAGTTCTGTATCACTGGCGAACTTACTTAATGTACATTCTATTCCTGTGTCCATATAACTTAGAAAAGCATTAAAGAGCACTGACCCTAAAATTGAGCCCTAGGGAACCTCACTGGTGACTGGTCCCCAACCCGATGTAACTCCATTTACTGTAACCCTATGTAGTCAACCCTTCAGCCACTTGTTCACTCAGTGTATTGTGGACATGTCTAGCTATATGCTGTTGCCAGCCATTAATTTATTTGAGTCCATATGACAGCAGAAATGGCTAATGTTTTTCAGTGTAAATATTTATATTAGTTCAAAAGTATTCACTACACAATGACTTCCAAGTCTGAAAAAGAATGTAATGGGACTTACAAAGAAACTCTCCTCTGTTTTTTAAGAAAATTGACATTTTTACTGTGTTTAGTATGCAAATTCCAAAATTAGCTGCTTTGGTTAATTTTTAGAACTGCTCTTTTTTAAATATTCTTGGATTCTTTTTATTGTAGAAGGTGCACACAGTCGTAAATAAAACCTTATTTGTCCTCTTTTTTATTTTTAAACTAGCTCATTTTCTCAACAGTTCTCTAAATATGTTAATAAGCTGTACTATATCTGCTTGATCTGTTACCACTCCGTAAGTTAATGTTGTCGAACTATTGATAATTACTTACATTATGGCCATAAAATAGATCACTTAAATTTTAACTTTTTACATGACAGCACTTTTGAACAAAAATACCCATGAAATTTTTAGGTTATGTTTTCTTTTATTATTTTTCAGTTGAGTCTCTACCATGAAGTGAGGAATACCTTGTTTTCATATCTTCTCATTGAGGTTGTTTCCTTCAAGCAATAAGAAAATTGAAGGAAATTTTTCACTTTTTGAAGGACAACTTTTTCACTCTACTATTGCTCATTTTGTGAATAAGCAGAAGGCTTCTATTTCCTGAAATGTCCAACACATTTCCTGAAGGCTGTACTGGGAAAAGGAGTAGGAAAAAAAATGCTTTCACTAATTATTTGCTTGTATCATTGTAGACTTAATTTCTAATCTGTAATAAAGGTGAAAGCATTAAAAAAGCAATGATTATTTGACAATCATTATCACAGATATCAGTTATCCACTGTAAGTAAAACTCTGGATATTTTATACACCACTGCGTGAAAACGGTTGGCAAATGATCTTTTAATGGCAAGCCACTGTATTTTGTGATTAGTATTTCGTGATTAGTATTTCTCTCTTTCCAAACACTGTTGGCTGCTCTTCTTTCCTGTTTTATTTTGTTCCATACATGATATAGAGGAAAACAAAATTATTTACTTCTCATTTCATATTCTACCATCCCAGTGTGGATATTTTGTGTGAGAAGCTGCTATTCTCATCACAATATAATGACTTGGAGAAGCACATTTGGTGACTAGAGAAATAAAGCATAACATTGTTTTAATGCCGTTATCATCTCTAAGTTAACTTAACTTGATGAGGTCCTGACAGATCTGCTGACTTTTACAAGGATGATTCAATTACATCTATTGTCGAAGTGTTTCCTCTGGAGGGAGTATAAAAAAGATAAAAATAGCCTTCCAGGTTTCTGACCAGATCATTCTAAAAGACAACTGTTCATCCCAGCATAGAATCAAATAACTGTCTGAGAAGATTTGCATGGCCTAAATGATGATTTTTTGTCTTTCAAACTCTTATTCACTATTTAATTTTGGATTTAAATAATTAACATCGAACTTATGATGAACCTTAAAAACACCTTGTTGGAGTTCAGGTTTTTTTTTTTTAAAGGAGCTATGTTAATTTGTTGTTAGTTTTACTGAATGTTTCCAAAAGTATGCAAGAGGTTATTAATTTCAATATTGGAGAATGTAGTCCACTTTTTAAACCTAATGACATTAAGAGGGATCTCAACACACTGGAGAAATGGACTAGCAGTAATCTCATGAAGTTCAGTGAAAGGAAACACCAAGTCCTGCTCTAGGGACAAATAATCCCAGACACCAAAATGCACCAGAGGCTGACTGAGTGGAAAGATGCTGGAAAGCAGCTTGGTTGAGAACAACCTTAGGGTACTGATGGACAACAAGTCGACCATAAGCCAGTGACGTGCCCTTGTGGCAAAGGCAGCCATCAGCATCCTGGACTGTGTTGAGAGTAGGTCAAGAGAGGTGATCCTTCTCTATTCAACACTGGTGAAACCACATCTGGAGTGGCTTTGTCCATCTTTGGGCTCTTTGGTACAGGAGACTCATGGAGCTATTGGAGCAAAAGCAAGTCCAGCACATGGCCACAAAGACATTTAAGGGACTGGACCATCTTTCACCTGCATGAGTCTGAGAGACCTAGAATCATTTAGTCTTGAGAAGTGAAGGCTCAGGTGGATCATATCAGAATGTATAAATACCTGTTGGGATTGAGCAAAGAAGACAGAACCAGGCACTTCTCAGTGTTATCCAGTGGCAGTACAACAGGCAATGGGCACAAAATGAGAGAAGGCATTCTGTTTAAACATGAGAAAAAACATTTTAGTTTTGGAATGGGCAAACACTGAAACAGGTTGAGTAGTGGGATGGTGGAGTCTCCATTCTTGGAGATACTCAAAACCCACCTGGACACAGCCCTATCTGACCATCCTTTGAACTGAGGTGAGAGGGGCAGAACCAGACAGTCTCCAGAGGTGCCTTCCCACCGCAACTGCTCTGCGATTCTGTAACTGAGTTACATCAGGAAAGAAGTCTACCTTTAACTAGGTGCTTTTGCTCTAAGCACAGAATAGATGAAAGGTAAACTGAAACCTCAGAGGTACATTAATATAACCAGCTCAGTTCATCATCTGTTGTAGCCAGAGAGCAGCATAGAATCAGCAATGTGGATGGGACCTTGTAAGATCAGCAAGTCTGAAACATGAACAAAAAGCTTCATAGGAATTTACAGATTGTGGGCATCTGGCAAATTTGTCAGCAGGGAGCTATCAGTCCTCATTAAGTGAAGAAAAAGGAGAGCTGTCAATGAAATGTTCCACAGGGAAAAAATAGAGGAGAGAAAGCAGTACCATATTGAAAAGACAAAAGTTGAATCCAAAAAGAACCATGAAGGGAGTGGCATATCAAACTAATGGACCAGAAAGATGACTATAGGAGCTATATTAAAGGTTAATTAAGATGACTATAGGAGCTGTATTAAAGCCCAAATCACTTCTAATAAATTTTTAAAACCTTTCTCAGCAACTCTCTTTACCCATAATTCTACTTTTATCCTTCCATCTCTTGTGCGTTTGTTTCCCCAATATTCTTTGCATTTATTCTTTTTTTTTTTCTAGCTAGGAGTAATTATACCATTGAATTCCTGCCTTCACAGATGTTACCTCTCTGTCTAATTTTTTCCTGAAGAATTCCAGTGGAATTATTACAACTCATCTGAATTATTTCTGAGGTCTGCAGTTTTACTGAATTTTTAGCCTTCTTTAGTTTTGATATTCACTATTTTTATTTTTTAATTTAGATTCTAGCTGTTCTTTTAGATTTTAGTTATTTTTAGATGCAACACAAATGTGCTTCCATAATCACAGCTTCACTTGAATGTAAATTACTAGAACTGTTTAAAAGTGCCTCCTCACTGAATAAATAGGGAATTATTAACAAAAGTCTTAGGAAGTCAAATAGCAATTGTTCCCATAAAAAGGAAACAAACTTTGGAGTAGAATTTTAAAAATTTATTCTGTTAAGAATTGTAAATGATCATGAGTAGAAGAATCTGGACACGCCTCTGTAGATCTTTCTTATTTTTCAGCTGTGCACTTCATTTGAAATCATTATGAAAAACAAGTTAATGCCTATGTTGTCTATGTTTACAGGCTGTAAGTGAATGACCACTCTGTCTTAACTTTAGTTAAAATTTAGTTAAGCTGTGCTTCTGGATGATAGAACAGTATTTGAACTTTTCTGAAATCTTTCCTATTCTTTGACATAATTTTTGAAATCATGGAGGCAGAATGGGGTGTGGAGGTCTTCCTGAATACTAAGTTTTCCAAATCTGAACTTTCACTGTTCGGTTAAAAGAGAGGATATGCATTATGAAAATGTTTTATCAAAATGTTTTCATCAGATTGTTAGAGAGAAACTATATGATAGTTGGCCCTTGACTATTATTTGTCCATGCACTACAGCCTATCTATAAATGTGGAGCTCATTTATTAGCCATTGCTTTGACAGCCCTTACTCTTGTTTTAGGATTTCATGATATATCCAAAATTATTTTTATTAGTACTGATAAGAAAGTTTAAAACTGTCTAATTATAATTATTTATATCTTCATTCTCTGAGGAACTTAATCTTACATTAATAATTGCCATTTATTTACTGCGTCTGTAGGCTGGGTTAGATCCAAGTTATAAATAGATGCTAATTCAAATTTTATACCATTACACAAATCGAACCAAGTAATAATTAACAAGCAAAGGCCCAGTAGCATCATATTTCAGTACTTAGTTCTAAAGTTCTGAAGCATTGCTGACCAAATTGTCTTGGATTGTAGCTAGGACTTGTTGGATCAAGACGAAATCTTAGTTTGAATTCATCTGTTGTTGGTATTCACCTCTTGCTTCCCATCATGATAATGCTGATCTCCAGGGGGAACTCATGAAGGTGATGTTAAGTTCACAGGGTTGTCAAGATGCATAGTGAAGAAATGTCAGTGAGGCTTAAGGAGTAAATTAATTGTTTAATCCAACAGCTCTTGTCCTCTTTAGAGAGAAAACTAGCGTTGCTTTTTACATCTTGAGGTTAAAAGGAGAACTTCTTCCATTGTTGCTGAAACTTTCTGAAGGAGACTTGCTAATAAGTTTGGGAGTTTTTTTGATCAAGCCTATGTGTTGTGCATATCAAACTGAAAAGCTGAGTTCTGTGCTGAAATTTTTGTGCATGACAAGCCACCAAATCTCATACTCTCTTATTATCATTCATCTTTATCTTTTGAAATGTTGTGTCTTCCACCTCAGGCAATATAACTCACTTCTTTACTGGAAAAGCACACCTAGTGAAAGAAGATGTGGTGCAAAACAGAACCCAGAGTTCAGAAACAGGAAGATATTTGTTAAAGTCAGAATTTTTTATTTTTTAAAGTTTCCTTGAAAACCTTAGAAGTACTCTCAGCTGCTTGAAGGTTTCTAAGGAAATTGGGACTAGTCTATAGCCCTGAGCTTTCCAGAATAAATTACAAAATGACAGAATCACAGAATGGTAGGGGCTGGAAAGGAATTCTGCAGATCATCTAGTCCAACCTCCCTGCTAGAGCAGGTTCACCTAGAGCAGGTCGCACAGGATTGCATCCAGGCGGTTTTGAATATCTGCAGAGAAGGAGACTCCACAACCTCTTTGGACTGCCTGTTCCAGTGTTCTGTCACTCTCAAAATTAAAATGTTTTTCCTGATGTTCAGATGGAACTTCCTGTGTTCCTGTTTGTGCCCATTGCCCCTCGTGCTGTCGCTGGAAAGAGTCTGGCCCTATCCTATTGATATTTATAAGCATTGATAAGATCTCATCTCAGTCTCTCCAGGCTAAACAGACCCAGGTCTCTCAGCCTTTCCTCGTAAGGGAGATGCTCCAGTCCCCTCATCATCCTCACAATTGAATCATTGTTCGATATTTGCTGATATTACAGGGACAAACAATGAACATAACTTAGACCACAGCTTTTGTCAAAAGACTGCTTTTTTTTTCTCCTCCCAATAATAAAGTACATTTTCTGTATTATATTTTGTAAGAGTAATTTTAATTACCTCATTGCTTTCACCAAAATCTAGTTTGGGGAGGGTTCTTTTTTCTTTTTAGTTTATTTTCCTACGCGGAGTTCAAAATTTGCAGTTTTGTAACAGCCATTTATTCATTAAAAAAAAAAGCTGTAGAAATACCTCCATTGTTTTGGCTTTGCTGCGTATTTCAAGTGTATATGGGGAATTCACTTGCATATTTCATTATGTATGTGTAATCCTAATTATTCAATGCTAAATCAATGAGTATGTGAATAAGAGAAACACTACAGTGAATGTATGACAAATAAGGGTACTTTTTCAATACTTGCTAAAGATGCAGTATAATCCTGAAAAACGATTGTTGGTTTGATCAACAGTTTTCCATGGGAAACACATTTCTATTAAAAAAATTTATCTAGAGAAGGCCTTGAATTGAAGCTATTATAATGCATCAACACTTTAAAGAACAGTGTCTGCAGTTGTTAATCAAGGCAAAAAATAATTAAGTATATTAGCTGCTGATAGTCCTTCCAGTTCCTGACTTTCACGGGAAATAAAAATATATGCTTTCCCCCTTCCCCCTGCACCCCCCACCCCTACCCCCCCATATATTGAAACTTAGATTAGAATTTAAAAGTTAAACAAATTTTAAACTGTTGTCTGCTTGGAAAAGTGTATAGCCGAGTTACACATTGCCTTGGGAATACAAAGAAATCCTTTTATCTGCAGGTAAATTAAATTAATCTTGTTGTAACACTAGTCATCACTTCACCTTGCAGGACTTCAGCTGTGAGACTGGATTTACAATTCATGTCTTCTAAACATTGCTCTAATTCTGTGTGTCTATTTGCCTTAGCATTTAACTGATGTAGACTTTCAGCAATTCTGAATGATTTATTTAATCAGTCCCTTCAATACTACAATATTTGCATCTTTACATTTTAAAACTTGCCATTTTTCTTTGCTTGGAATACTGTGGACTTTACCTCAATTTCTTTATGCTCATTCATGCTTTTATTTTGATTTATTTTGACTACCCCTCTTCACAAATTGTCAGGACATTTTAGTATCCTTCCGTCATGTTCTGCCTATAGTTTCCATTACATTTGTCTTTACTGCTTGACACAGGCACTGACAGCCATTTTAGAGAATTATATCTAAATACTGAAGAGTCAAGAATGCAAACTGTCTTTGAAAGTAAATAATATAATTTCTCATAAAGGTGTTCTGCTGACGGTTCACAAGGAAAAATAAATGAAGATCCTAGAACACATAAATAAAGTTAAGACAAAGTGAAAACTATTAGATTAAGAACCTTTATGAGACAATACACCTTACCGTTTCATAACTGTAGCTGAGTTGTTTAAGGATCTTTTCTGAGTTTCTAAACTCTGGAAATTTGCTATGGGAAGCACAGTTAAAGGAAGTTACTGATATCTTCAGAAATATGCAGCAATGGACTGAGTATTGTGTACTAGACGCTACCAAACCATAAATACTTTCTTGTCCTCGGGATTTTGTTTTTCTACCTTTCCTTCTTTCCACATCTGTCTTCTGCATTCCTAGTTCCATTCTATTTGTTCCTCTTTTCTACCTTTCTATCTCTACCTCATTCCTGTCATGTGTATTGTTTTACCTCTTTATGTTCCCAGCTCTCTGTCAATTGTCTTCAGAAGTATTGGCAACCTCATTAATTCTTCTGATCTGGAAAAGTCCAGAGCCTGAGTCTTGGGTAATAAGAAAGAAAAATACCCACAGATATATTGTTTTTGCTATTTTAAAATAATTTGTTTCTATGTTTATGTGTCTGTAGTTCTCTTGGTTTCTTAATGATTTAAATTTAGTCAAGAACTATTCAGAAATCTTTATCTGGAGAACACCACCTGAGCTTTCTTCCTGAAAAGCTAGGGCTGTGCTTTTCTCTTGAGAAAGTGACACAAATATTACAAAATATTTCAAAAATGCTAATTACATCAGTATAATTGGAATTACTGATTGTAGCTAGGCATTTTCAAAGGCCTTGTTTCCTCAGAAGAAAATGAAAGAACAGTCTGACAGTGATTGTTTTAAGATGATATAGGCTGTTTGTGAGTGTGACTGATATGCCTTTAGTATTGAAATTACCTCAAATTATGCTGTTTCTCATAACACTTTCATACCAAATGCAAACTTTCATAACTTATGATAAGAAATGATCTAAAATTAATCAACTAATTTTAAAATATGTTTACATAAAATCTTTTAAAATAATCTTAAAAAAAAAAAGCCGCGGGGAGAATGTCTTTAAAAGCTGTTCATTCATACAGAACTAGGATGGAAAGTTTGTGGGTCAATTACCATCACAGGTGAAACAAACTCAACTGGGAGAAGACTAATTTAATTTACTGTCAATTAAAAATAGAGT